>NW_025944944.1:0-4373 GCF_000764305.2 Hyalella azteca | reverse complement strand
TAACAAATAGTGCAACAAACTATAAAAGATATGTCAATAAACAATAACAAATAGTGCAACAAACTATAAAAGATATGTCAATAAACAATAACAAATAGTGCAACAAACTATAAAAGATATGTCAATAAACAATAACAAATAGTGCAACAAACTATAAAAGATATGTCAATAAACAATAACAAATAGTGCAACAAACTATAAAAGATATGTCTACAAACAAAGCAAATAGTGCAACAAACTATGAAAGATGTGCCAATAAACAATAACAAATAGGCAATTAAAAGAAAAATAATAATTAGTTCGGCCTCCGTGGTTCACAGGAACAAACGTCATGATTTATTTCTTGTCAATTATATTATTATATTATATTATTATTTATTATATTATTATTATTCATCATATTATTATTATAAACACGAAGCGAAGCCTTGTCCCGTGAGGCCGACTTCTGAGCAGGACTGTAACGTGACAAATGAAGCAGGTCGTCACAGCCGCCTGTTATTAAGTGATTAACTTAAGCCTGGGGCTGTTAGAACTTGTCATCTGTTACGTTATTGTGTTTTCTCGGATTACATTTTATAAACATATGTAATATTATTATCATACATTGTACAACATATCACTCAATAATAGCTGAAATATATTACTCCATTTTTAGATTATTACTAGGTTGATAAATATGGTAAATATTCATACGACATCGTGTATACATACGACCTTTTATACATGCGATCTTGTATACATACGATCTTGTTTACATACGATCTTGTATACATACGACCTTTTATACATGCGATCTTGTATACATGCGATCTTGTATACATGCGATCTTGTATACATGCGATCTTGTATACATGCGACCTTTTATACATGCGATCTTGTATACATACGATCTTGTTTACATACGATCTTGTATACATACGACCTTTTATACATGCGATCTTGTATACATGCGATCTTGTATACATGCGATCTTGTATACATGCGATCTTGTATACATGCGATCTTGTATACATGCGATCTTGTATACATGCTATCTTGTATACATACGATCTTGTATACATACGATCTTGTATACATACGATCTTGTCTACATATGATCTTGTATACATACGATCTTGTATACATACGATCTTGTATACATACGATCTTGTATACATACGATCTTGTATACGTATGATCTTGTATACATACGATCTTGTATACATGCGCTCTTGTATACATACGNTAATATTTTTATCATACATTGTACAACATATCACTCAATAATAGTGGAAATATATTACTCCATTTTTAGATAATTACCAGGTTGATAAATACGGTAAATATTCATACGACATCGTGTATACATATGATCTTGTATACATACGATCCTGTATACACACGATCTTGTATACATACGATCTTTTATACATGCGATCTTGTATACATGCGATCTTATCTACATATGATCTTGCATACATACGATCTTGCATACATACGATCTTGTATACATGCGATCTTGTATACATACGATCTTGTATACATCCGATCTTGTATACATCCGATCTTGTATACATACGATCTTGTATACATACGATCTTGTATACATACGATCTTGTATACATACGATCTTGTCTACATACGGTCTTGTGTACATACGATCTTGTACACATACGATCTTGTACACATACGATCTTGTATACATACGATCTTGCTCACATACGATCTTGTCTACATACGGTCTTGTACACATACGATCTTGTTTGTATACATACGATCTTGTATACATACGATCTTGTATACATGCGATCTTGCATACTTACGATCTTGTATACATACGATCTTGTATACATACGATCGCTATTCTTCTCTTAAGAGGCGGGATGACTGATCTATATCCAAATCATATATTATTATTTTAACCTCACCACAGAACAATTATTTTATTTAAACCATTTTACAATTTAAGGAAAAATATGGATTTTCAATTATTAATTTCGAGACTATGCAAGTGTTTTTTACTCTGTTTTAGTTTGCATTTGCCTTTTAGCGATCTCGCGTTCACTCGTTTCAGTAATTTCGCATTATTTTAACGGCCTTTAACGTAATATTCCTTCTTTAACTTAGCATGTTAACAACGCTTCAATATTTACCTTAGAACTAGTGAAAAAAAAAGTTCTATATGTGAACTCTTTTGTATGAAGACAAATAGGCATAAATTTTTTTTTTTTATTTGCTTATTATACAGTCATACACAGCGCTTTAGCTTTTTAAAACTGTTACACAGGTTTCAATCCGTTCAAATTATGCCATTTGATAGAAAATAAAAGATAAATGGCTTCATGTCGCATCATACTATGAATTGTATCAGTTCTATTTATGTGTTATGAAATGAGATTCACAGCTAAAAGTCTAAAAATCTTCCGATAAATCTTGATTCATTTTGACGGAATTTGTTTATGATTCATTTCATTGAATCGCTTTATACTAATTCACCTGCTAACTGATATCACTATCATCGTACGAATCAACACTAAAGTCATAATAATTAACACAACCATAGTAAGAACTATCATTATCATCGTTTGAACTATTGATATTATCGTATGAATTAAACTCGATCGGGCTCCATGGTGACATTTTTTAGTCGACTTCTCTACCAGACTTTGTTTCCTTAACAATTTCGACAAGTCGCATCTAATAAATTCCAAGATTGTTATCTTTGAATATATTGTATTGTTTTGTTTTCAGTAAATCTTATACGAATATTCGTGTAATCTAATGAGAGTTATTGCTGATATGTGGCGTTAATGGCCATGTGGCGTGGGTGGCGTTACTGGCCATGTGGCGTGGGTGGCGTTACTGGCCANCTGGGGTGGGAATCGCTGGGGTGGGAATCGCTGGGGTGGGAATCACTGGGGTGGGAATCACTGGGGTGGGAATCACTGGGGTGGGAATCGCTGGGGTGGGAATCGCTGGGGTAGGAATCTCTGAAGTGGGAATCGCTGGGGTGGGAACTGGTGGGTGTTGAAGCCGTGGTGGTGTGGGAATGGCTGGGTGTGATGAAGCTGGTTTGAGTTTGCCTCCTGGTAAGAGAGAAGTTTCGTTGGCCACCTGGAAAATAGAATCGATTATAAAATCGGTCAGAAATCGTTTTTAAGTTTTAAAATCGGACAAAAAATGCGGATTTTGGTACAGGATTCAATTCATTTAAAATATGATAATTAATATAGGTGTTGATCATCAAAGAAAAATGTGCATGAAGCATTTATAACTCAGAAATCATTTAATTACATCCGGAACATTTCAAGAAAGTCTTAGCTGAGAAAATAACATTTTTTCAAGTTCGACGAAAATCACAAATCACCGAATTAAATTTTCGAAACTTTTGTCCTATTATCAAAATTATTTATTTCAAAATTTTAAAAAACAGAATTAAGAATGCAATCAGCAGATGAAGTTAGCAGCACATGAATTACAATTCAATTTATTCACAATTGTCAATCCAGAGGACGCCATGTCAAGAGGAATAAGATTTTGGCCACACATCGCTACCGAAAAAAGTTAAGTGCTCGGAACGGAGAAAATTAATTCAAATATATATATAATTATATATAAATATATATAATTCATACAGTGATTGTTTGGTTAACTGATGATTGCGAAGTATTATCTTTAGTGACAATTGCTTCAACATAACACAAGGAAATAAAATTAGAATTTAGTATAATTCAGCCAAGTAATCATATATATACGAACGTAGGAAGAATCTCTGTGAATTCAGTAACTTTCATCCAAGAATTTAAATCTTAGAATACGAAGAAAGTTATAAAATTGTCACTAAACCGGAAAAAATCTCCGTAATTAAAATAATAACAAGATTCAAGATGATAAAACTTCCCATTCAAGAAAAAAAAATTCATAATTATTACCATGAATACTTAAGACGCTGTATAAATGAGAGTACTGCTTTGAACCTCGTGATATAACGAGAAAAATGATAGAACAAGAAAGAACTATTGAAGCGCTACCGATGATATCATAAAATAGCAGCAAACAATAACTTACCAATATCATTTGACGCCGACTGAGACACGCTCAGACCTTGCAGCCTCTCCAGCAAATCCATGTGTTGGTTAGATTCTCGCGCAAAGTTAGATGCTTGCAAGTTATCCATTGTTGAACAGAGACTTCAACTTATCCACAGACACAGAACTCAACAGCGAACAGAGCACCTTGGTATCGACCGTCAGACTGAGAGCATCCGCGCGGTCAGTCGCTTATATAGGCTAGGCCCTCCCCCAACCCCTGCTGAGACCCCCACCTCTGGGGGAGGGGCACTGGCCTAACCTTTACCCACGTGTTGAAGATCCTACAGTTTAATGTAAATA
>NW_025944943.1:0-1353 GCF_000764305.2 Hyalella azteca | reverse complement strand
GTTATCTTGGAAATTTTGATGTATTATTTGAAAACTTAATGAAATTTCAGGTCGTTCTAAAACGTTTTCGTAACTTTTCATAGACTCCGTAACGTTACGTGAGACTTTCGTAGAATTTAATTTCTAAACACTGTGCGTTATTCCATGTGCTGAATGATGAGATTTTAATTGCTTCTGATTGATCTTTCGTTTTCAATGTTTAAGGGAAGATTATAAGGGAGCGCTGCCGTGCACCACCAATTTTGTGCACCAATAAGCCCTGAATCTAACGCCTTAAGGATCTCTCCTGACCTACACCAATCAGCCGTGAACCACTCGGCTTTGTCTTCCACCGGCCTCGCATAGAACCTGCCGTACACCACCAGGCCGCGGATCATATCTGACTTCCGGGCATCGTTAAATTACGTAATTTTACGTTCACCGCATCTGAGGTTAGGTTTCAGATAGCATAGTTCTGTTCCAAAATTTATCGTCCTTCGACAAGTGGCCGTTTGACTGAGGGCCGGTTCGACCCACGGCCTAGATACGGACGGCTTGAAGTGTTGAAGGCTACGTTCCGGGAGGCAGGAATCATGATGGTCCATTACATCCAGGGCAGTGGTGGTCTTCGGCAGGCGACCCGAAGATAAGACTGCGTTTTAATTACATCTTCAGAGCTTGTAAGTGTTTTTCCATTTTTCGGCGAGGATTTGAATGTCCTCAGTTTGTGCGTTTTCATTTCATGTCATACGGCTCCATATATAATCCGTCGTCAAAGCTCTTAGTTTTTAAAGCACTGTTAACGAGATTTACCGTCAGCAGATGCACGTGCAAACTGTCATGTAAATTATGACAGATTTTATACGTTCCGCAACGTAAGTCTTGCGTAAAATTTTCATCATAATTTCATCGGGTCTCATCTCGCTCATATGCACCGAGCACGTATTTTTCCGGTTCGCTGGTTTTCGGAACTTAAGCTGGAGTGAACGGAGACGCAAGGTTTCTATCTTACGTCTTCTTGATGACGTGAGAAAGAAACACAGGCGTAAGCTTCCTTTCTTACGTCTTCTTGAAGAAGTGAGAACGAAACATAGACGCAAGCTTTCTTTCTTACGTCTGCTTGATGACGTCAGAAAGAAACACAGACGTAAGCTTTCTTTCTTACGTCTGCTTGATGACGAAAGAAAAAAACACAGATGTAAGCTTTCTTTCTTACGTCTTCTTGAAGAAGTGAGATCGAAACACAGACGTAAGTTTTCTTTCTTACGTCTGCTTGATGACATGAGAAAGAAACACAGACGTAAGCTTTCTTTCTTACGTCATCTTGATAACGACAGAAAGAAACACAGACGTAAGCTTTCTTTCTTACGTCAT
>NW_025944942.1:111475-113645 GCF_000764305.2 Hyalella azteca | reverse complement strand
TTTTCTCTCACCTCTCTGCTTGAAGAAACTATCAGTCGCCCGCCGAGATTCGAACCGCTGCCAAGACAGTAGTCGAGTGCGCGCGACCATGCCTTAGCCCACTGAGCCACGGAGACGGCAGTCACATAGAGTCGCAGTGTTTGCTTAGTCTTGCGAGCGGTACTACCAGAATAAATCTTTGATGTTATGATCAACTTCTTGTGTGATTGAATGGTATAGACGTCGTTCGTTAACATTACTATTGACAAAAGAACAGCAGTGAGTTGAAACAATTACAAAATTTAGTTGCGCCAATTGACCGTATGCAGTGTAGATACGTGGCATTCATGAGCGGCAGCTCCACACAACCTCCTCCTATGAGCGCACTCGGCGCACTGACCAATGGCCGTGCGGCGCTAGCCGCACAAATTTAAGTGCGTCGAAGCTCGAAACACTTCTCACCTACTGAAACGCTTGAGGGTACGAAATTTTCTCTCTGTGTACCTCGGTATACGAGCCTCGTCGGAAAGCAGAGCAATAATAATAATATCGGCAGGTGAATAACAGTGAGAACTGAGCATTTGCGTCAGAATTACGTCCATGGCTATCACTACTCACGGAGTAAACTAAAGTCTATTCTTCAAATAGGCTCCTTTATTCATGGTATTAATGTCTTTCTTATTATTAATCAAAAGTATGAGTAATAATTAAGATGAAGTCACTGGAACACGGTTTAATAGGAAGTTTCTCATGATTGGCAAATATATCATTTAATTTATATACACTTAAAAGATACCGCCCTCGCGCTGGGACTGCACGGCGTACGAGGCGCGTCCTCCGGGTGGCGGATGGAGGGAACACCGTAAGGTGACGTGGACCAACGCAGTCTAAGGGAAGGAAATCCTGACAGAAAACCACTGGCCCTCCAAGCCTGGGGGTTGGGCAGAAGGCTAACAACCTACTCCCAGAAAACAATCTTGTTACAGAAACAACGGACGGCATATTGCAAGTAAACCAGGGCGAAACGGAGGTCGCCAATATTGGCCCTATGACGGCGATGGGTCAAAGCCTTAGGGAAGCCCAACGCCCGACAAGATCTCTTGTGACACCCAAAAACATTTTCACCATCGGTCGCTGGAAAGTGAGAACTATGTACAGGGGAGGAGCTGCAGCACAGATCGCGAGCGAGATGAAAAGGTACCATCTGGATGTGCTCGGGATCAGCGAGTGCAGGTGGGCAGGAGCAGGCAGGACGAAGTTGGCTACAGGACAGACGTTGATATACAGCGGAGATGATGAACTACACGAGGGAGGCGTTGCTATATTGATAAGTCAACAGGCAGAGAAGTCACTCATGGAATGGACACCTGTCAACAAGAGGATAATAACAGCAAGATTCTACTCCAGATACAGAAGAGTGACTATAATTCAAGTGTATGCTCTCTAGTGTCAGAGATGAAGCTAAGGAGCAGACTTCAAAAGGTAGTCCAAGGCTGGCTTGCCGAGCTTGAATTCCAGCGCATGAGTCCTGGGAGACGACACCTGGTCAACAAATTATTAAACTAAAACACAGCCAAAGGCTCAGCGAAGACAACAAAATACACGGCTGGTCCGCGTGACGTAACTTGAGAGAAAGACTGGCACAGTCCACTAAACAGGACCTCATAGTCCCTTAAGGGGAGCGTCTACCCTAAAATTGAAAAATTTCACTTTTTCGGCTTTTATACTCATTTTAAAGCTGACATTTTGCCCTATCCAATGGTACCACTGCCATCTCTGTACGTTGATTTATGATTTCAAGACATTTCATGAAAGGGGGGCGGGTTGGGGTGTTCTTTAAGTAATTAAATAGGAACTAATTAGCTGCTGAGCTCTTTAAATATAGTGTCTACTTGAGTTGTGCTGCAGTTACGTGTTTGGTCTCATCTTAAAGCTGACATTCTGGCCTATCCAATGGTACCATTACCATCTCTGTACGTCGATTTTCACGTACACGACACTTCATGAAAGGGGGGCGAGGGGGGAGTTCTTTCAGTAATTAGATATGAGATAATTCGCTGTCCACCACTACAAATATAGTGTTTTTGTGAGGTCTGACTCAGTGTGCCTCCGGGCTTTGTAGGGAGAGATGCGCATGTAGTTGCTCCCATCATCCTTGAGTGGAATCAAGCTCCAGAAACGTTTAGTTTGG
>NW_025944942.1:0-110752 GCF_000764305.2 Hyalella azteca | reverse complement strand
GCCCCAAAAAACGTGTGTCGGGCAGATTTATGATTAAAGCGAAAAGCACACAACACACGAATTTTGGAAATTTGATGGTGAACGTACAGCTCGACCCACGTTTTTTGGGGCAAGCAATAATTTATTTTCTACTTTTTAGTCCACAAGAAAAACGTGGTTTTTTAAAAAGTTTTTTTTAAGTATTTTATTTGCTACTTTTTAGTCCACAAGAAAAATGATTAAGACTTGATTAAGTATGACTTGACGTACGTATCGATGATACGCAGCGTTAGCGCCTGCTCGTCTATAACTTGAGCGCCCGCACGTCGTACTATATATATAGTATATATATACTTTACTAAATTAAACTAATTTAGGTCTCTAATTACTAGTTTCTATGATTGTATCTGAAATTGTTAGGCAAAAATAGCCTGCGTACCGAATTTCAGAGCTCTAAAGCAATCAGAAGTGGGTTAATTTTTGTTGTCAATGTTAACAACAAACAAACAAACAAACAAACGTGAAGCTAAGCTAAGAAAAACGTTTTAAAAATGACTATCGGAATAGGAAGAGGCAATTTGGGACCTTGCGAGAAAAATGAGAACGATATTCTACATTGCACATGAAAAACGAGGCAAATTTCAGATAAGATCTATGTTCAATTATTAAAAAAATATGGGTTTTTCCCTTTTGTTTTACAAAAGCCAGTGAATCTCATGACCTCCAGCTACCATAAGATTAGGTTATGAAGCATAGCGCCGGAAATAAATTATTCTCCATCATAAAAACGCCTGATACGGCAACAATCGCTTTGATTTCTCTATCGCTCATTGCCGCTCTATATGAAGTCAAGCATTAAATGATCCCATCGTTTGTTCTGTAATATCCTTACGTGATAACACGGGCTTCAAAAATTTAAAATTGCATAACATAATCAATTAATCATCAATCGTAAATGCCATCCTGATTGAAAATCCAAAAATTGTTTTGCACGTTAGAAAATTTAATAAGGTTTGATCAACTTTTAATGATTGGTAATGAGGCGAAATAATGGGAACGTGGGCTGGAAGTATTTATCGCTACTGCATGGAGCGCCGGGCATGTGACGAACTAAAATACAGCAAAGACTTCCACAGAGGTAAAGTTTGCTCCGATAAATTAGCCAATGAAATAAGCCTAGGATTCAAAGTACATCTGCAACGGACTTCTGTCGTCCTACCTGTTAAAAATAAATGATAACCGGAAATTTTCTCCCGTAAGACACGAGAGCAGATGTAATCGAGATACCTTTTTTGGCGATGTTTAATGACGAAATTGTAAAAATAAACCAATGTTGAATATGATGAAGCGAAAAACAGGGAAGTATATCGGAAAGCTTTAAAATTTTTGTTCGAATTTCTCCACAGAATTGAGAAGCGGTTTCCTTCAACATCATTCATAAGTTTAATCACTAAAAATGCCGCTTTGATGTCGGACATTACAAGGTAATCATTTTATCGAATGCTAGGAAGTTATCCAAAAGGTTTGTTTAATATGTTTACACCAAGAAATGCTGCCTCATTTACAGACAACAAATCCCTAATTTTAGTACTGCAAGTTAAAACCGATTGAATCTTGGTGGTTATACTCGAGCTTCTTCCCGTATTATCGGTCTGTGCAGTGGCATCCAAATTGATTAGCATAAATTTTTTCTAGCGGAAGTTCTTCACTGCTGACTCCGTCAGCAAGCTGCTTAGCGAAAAACTCTGTAGGTCTCGCGAGACTAGGTCTCGCTCATGCAGGTTTTGTCGGGCCGTTCAATTACTCTCTCATAAGAAGCCTTGATAACCACCCACAGTTTTATTTTACGTCACTAATTTTATCAGGCAAACTGGGTATTTCAACATAAAATTCACAATCTTCTAAGACCAGCGATCCCGTAAAATTATCGAGGGAAAAGCATCGGAATTAGCAAATTGTTAGTCTCAGCAGTTCCCAAAAAATAAATTATAATAAAATGTCTCTTGGAAACCTGATATTTGGATTTTCACTTCCTATCAAGAGCCTAATTCGCCGAATCAAGAAAAATAATAAGAAAATTGTCAATAAGAAATACTCTCTGGTCTTCAATGAAACCTGCAAAAAAATAAATGTAAACGGAAACAAAACAAAATTGATCCTGATGAGAATACTGAATCGTCTAACACTGCACTTTGCACTTTAAACCTTACTAAGTTAATCAATCTGACTTTATGTCATCGGACAGCAATCGATCGTACGAAATTAGAGATCTCTCTACAACAACTTTTAAATCATTTTTTTTCGATTTCTCTCTCTTTCCTATTTCCTCTCCATATATCTGTCCAAATATATTTTGATCCAGAGTATGAATAATTCTGGATTACAATTAGTTCTTTTTAGCTTCTATTCTGAATGTTCATCTCACTAATTGAAATCTAATCGAAATTATTCAAACATATCCTCACGCCATTTCAATATGCTACACTATTTAAAACTTATTTGCTAGGTCACTTTCAGCTCACGGATCTAACATTGTTGGGATCAATTCAATGAATAACTAAGACCTCAAGCATCTAACCAATGATCGTAAGGAAAGAGAAAAATAATTTAAATTCTATAAAAATTATCAAACTTCATATGCATGTATATAACTTTGCGTTCCTTTAACTCTAATCACTTTGACATAACTTCGGGCTCTAAAATTTGAGCCTTTATGAAAATGAATATATAGAAACATAAAAACGTATTTCTTTTAATCTAAAACTATGGAAAATCAGAATATAATGCAAACATGGCAAAAAATAACAGATTTATTCTAGTAACAATATTCATTGTCACTTATACAGATCATCGAATATATTAACAAAATATCACGTGAATAAAGAGACTTAAGACCAACGTGTCTCAGTGTGGTGGGATTTAGATGCAATGAAAGTACAAAGTGCTGCTGAATTAGGTCACATCAAAAGAGAATCAAAACTTTTAACGATAAATGACATGAGTCCTATTGCAATTCCTTATAACATGTATTCACATTACATTCATCGTACCAAATTCTACCGTTATATTCATTTAATTCAACATTCTAGAAAATTTCGGAAGCTTGTTACCTTCTATCTATTTCACATTGCTATTTAATCGGCTGGGTTATTTTCTAGGAAAAAATCACTGGACAAAATGGCATTGTGGCCCGGAATAAAAGACCTTCCTCACTATCATCTCCCAAGCCTCGTTACCCCCTCCCCTCCCCCCCTCGGCCTCGTCGGAGTATCGAACTCCGATCTGCAAACACTGGCCTTGTCAATCAGCGGCCCTCGCCAGCCTTATAGACCACCCAGCTTACGAGGAAATCTTCAGGATACCGGTCACTTATCAAATTTCGGGGCCGGAGTAGAGAAGTCAAACAAAAAAAATTGAGTAAATAACGGTGGAACAATGAAGAAAAACGTGTAAGTGAAACAAAAATATAAAAACGATTAACTAAGTGAGAAAAAGCACCACAGCTCTTGAGCAATTGTTTTTTACCATCGCAAGGAAAATTTCCAAGTGCGATGGAAATCGATTAGGATAACTTTAAATTTACGCACTTTAGAGGCTTTGCTTACTTCGAAAATCCCACTCAAAAGACAAATGCAGTTTATCTCAAAACTATGAAACAGGAAATTAAAATCCTAAACAAGGACCGTCTCGCCTCATAATAAAAAAATTCGCAAAATTTCTTTTTTTTTCACAAAGCATGACTAAAAGTTGAAGAGCTAGGCTTGAGGCAATTTAAGATTTATTTATCAAATTAGGCGGAATGATACTTCTTGAGAAGCCTGCCATTGAAACCAACTCCATTTATTTTTTGTCTCGGATTCCCTCTATGTAATTTTAGTTTATTATCATCTCGATGGCTGTATGAGTCACCCCTTCGCAGTAAAATCGGGCAAGAAAAAGTTCATGTATATTAATTGTTAAGTCTCTGAGGTAATGCAATAATTTTAGAAATTGGAACCTCGCCTTAATGAAGGTTAGCAAAGTTCGTACCAATCGCGGACATGAACATTTAATTGTGTTTCCATTTCTGCAAAGGAATGCTCTCTCAAAATCTACCATGCCGTAATACTTACTCACTTATATTATATCATTCCTTCACAATGTTTACACAATTTGTAAAGGCCAATAACCCAACAATGAGCTCTTCTTCAGAGAGGCTTTGTTGATAAGTGGATTTCCTTCTTCAGAATGCAGCCGCTCGTAATTCAGTACAGGTTGATGTGCTTAGATAAGGTGTAAAGGATAGAAATAGTTGGGTATTTTAATGTTATGCGAGGCGATAATTTTTGTTCTAAAATGGTTTCTTATTTTGAATTTGTCATTTTAGTTTAGAGTTTATGGAAGGCTATAAGTGCGGAAGGAGAAGGTGATACGATTATTCTGTCGTGGAAAGCCGGAGCGGAGGTATGTGCTGCGTTAGGATGTGGATATGTAAATATATACGTGAATAGATTGATGTGAACAAATTGTGTAAATACTTTGGTTATATATGTATGAATACTTTAATGTTTAGGTAACTATTATTTATCTGTTTTATTTGTTTCTTTTGTAGGAAAGCCTCAAATCTCAGAGTCAAGAGTTAGTCTCGAAAGCCATGCATCCAAGATGAAGTGTTAAAGTGTTAATGTGCCGAAGTTATTATATATTATTTATTGTGTTCATTGAAAGTGTAATAAACTGTTTTAATAAGTACTCGTTAATATCCAGAACCTATACGATCCTGTAGGCTAGTTGGGTGTTCTGAGAGCCCCAACATAAATGGTGCCGTGACTCTTGCAGTGACCTGTGATCGTGAAAGTGTTTATTTAGATGATCGTGTACTCTAAGTGTTTATTTAGATATCTTGGTGCATTCACTTATTTTTTCATGTGAAAACTACACGGAGGCTTTCCTTTTGCTCGGCTTGACCACCTAATTTAAGAAGTGTTTTTCCGCCCTATATCGTGGTAATTTTTTCGCACGTTCACACTGAATATGGATAGCGCTTGGGCCTTGCCGCCAACCTCTAAGGAATATAGAGAAGTGTTGAGCCAGGACGAAGAGGAGAAATTCATCGAGAACTTGGCATACCTAGGCAAATTCTTGACCAATGTTAAAAATGGGGAACATAGGTTGCCATTGTCGTCTAAAACTCGATTACAAGAATTTCGCGATGCATGGTGTCCCTTTCTAGGCTTAGGTGTGAATAGTGGCTCAACGATGACACAGAAGAAAGCAGGCAATGTTAGTGCGGCAGCTGTCGATTGGGAACGAGGCGGAGCGGTCCCGAAAAGACGTGCTGATAGAGTTGCCCAACCATGTGTGAACAGCCCCAGTGAAGTAGAGTGCGAGGACGAGAAGAGTTTCGCCAGCGATGAAGTGAGTTACTCAGTGTGTGATATAGAGGGCAGCGGAGAGAACAGCAGTTCTCTCCGTCGGAAGAAGAGATCGTGTTGAGGAAGAAGAGGAACATCAAGAGGAAGAACGCTGATCACGTGAAATCCCAAGGGATGGTTGGCGAATGGTTAAATGTATCAGCAAGATTAGATAGTCGCAAGGTGCCACCAATAGAGAAGTTTGACGCGGATTCAGGGCAACATTTGATGGCATATCTGCGTCGCTTCGAAACTTTCTGTGAGAACAACTTCAGAGGCGACAGAGACATGTGGATCGGTCAGCTCGAGTTGAATTTGAAGGGCGAGATATTGGAAGCATTCAAGTCAATGAGAGAAGGACGACTCCTACAACGATGTCAAGAGGAAACTATGCGACTGGTATGAGGATATGAAAGAGTTGCGCCGCGAGAAGAACGAAACGAACTTTACCAAGGCTCGCTGTACCAAAGAAGAACCGATTCATCTATTTTGTAATCGTCTCGAGCGCTTGTACCGGCTAGCTTATCCGCGACGCAAGGTGAACCAAAGCAAGACGCTGATGGATAAATTCACGAACTGTGTCCCCAATAACTTCAAGAAGGCCTTGAAATCGCTCAAGTTGAGTCACAGCATGAAAGGAGAGAAACTCACATGGGAACTTGTCAAAAAGTGTGCGCGTCATTTCGACATCGAGAGTGCCAAAGAAGCCAGAAACTGCAAAGCCGTGCCAGAAATGCGTGTCAACTTGAACCAGACTAAGATGAGTGATGCATGTGTGCAGGTCTCAGATTTGTTTCCCAGCAAAGAAGTGACAGCTACAGGACTAGCACACCGTTACGCCATGTCATCGCCAAGGAGACCACAGAACACATGGTATAGAAATATACGCCGACTTCAAGCTTGTTTGCCTTCCGCTCCCGAACGTGGCGATTCAGCTTGCCGACACTGTGGTCGCATTGGTCATTATGCTCGCGAGTGCAGAAAAATGAGAGGAGAGTGCTTCCTTTGTGGCTCTTCTGATCACTATGCAAGACAATGCCCTGCGTATAGACCTCGTGGAGCCAGAAGTGGGAACGAACGCCGAACAGCATCACAACCACCGCACGACCGCCACCCAGTGAACGAGCTTTCGAACCGAAGAGCTAGTGCTAACTTGAATGCAAGGATACCGTTAAACTCCAACGCTCCTGCTCAAAGGAGGTAAAGCCGGAGCGTGAGCGTAAACCATCCTCGGACCACGGCAGCCTTAAGCTGCGCAATAGATTTTCGGCTCTAGTGGATGAAGCAGATCAGAACGAAGGCAACAACGACAACGGTGGTAACGACCACAATAATGGTGATACGAACACCAAGGAACATTCTTAAATGTTTTTAACTGTATGGGGTGAATGTCAAATATCTTTGAGCATGAGTTAGGATGCCAGATCAATCAAGTAATAA
This sequence comes from Hyalella azteca, assembly GCF_000764305.2. Lineage (NCBI taxonomy): Eukaryota > Metazoa > Arthropoda > Malacostraca > Amphipoda > Hyalellidae > Hyalella > Hyalella azteca. The sequence continues at coordinate 103,940 of NW_025944942.1, read as the reverse complement.
TTATTTCAAGAAACTCTACTACTCACAATTCCTACAATCTGTTGACCGATAAAAAACCAGTCCGGTTCGGATTTGTCAGAAGATGCTAGATTTTTCTGAGTTTATATTGAACCAAATTTGCTGTACTTTACAAATAGAAGTCCTACATTAGACCTAAAAGTTCACCAACGCACCTAAAAACTCAAGCGACATCACTAACAATGTACAACGTTTATAATTCTTCAGAACTTTCATTTCACGTTTATTCATCAATTATATTCAATTCCCCACAGTTAGAAGAATGTCTGATGAGAAAGTATCACAGCTTATGAATTTATTTTAAAATAAGAACACAGAGAACCGTCTTCATAAAAGCAACAGAAACCAATCCACGTACATATGAGGTGTGCGATATATGAGACGTCGGCCATCTGGACGGCAGTCGTCGTTTGAGAAATGAGACAGAAAAGAATACTTAGTGTCGTGCAAGCATAAGAATATGCAAATTCACGCAATACTTCTATCTATTGGAAAAAACTGCGAAAAGAAATAAGTGAAGGCTAAAATATTGAAGAGTATCACGTCGAAATCTTCCCCTTACTATTCCAGAACGAGAAAAGGCGCTATAAATGGAATGAAATATTTTTTAGCGACGATAACCCTGAAGTTTGATGCATATAATATTAGCAAAGAAAACAAAACAAAACTTCAAAAACCTTAATATACAATTTCATAAATTTTTATCCCAAGAAGAATGTATGGTCGGAAAATAAAGGTTCCGAATTATGTCTTCTCAATAAACGAAACAACCGTTGAACACGTGAACGTTGTATTGCCGTCATTACTTCAGAAGCAGCGCCAGCGAGCTGAATTGCATTTCAGGCCACGGAGAGTTTCTTTGATAGAGTTTGCTTCGTCGCTTGCTAGATAACGACGAGCAACTCGGAGAACGTGAGCCCGATAGACCGATCCTCTTCACTGTCATGTAGACCAGTGAGCCCGATAGACCGATCCTTTTCACTCTCATATGTAGACCAGTGAGCCCGATAGACCGATCCTCTTCACTGACATGTAGACCTGTCTCTTATACACATCTAGATGTGTATAAGAGACAGCTATAGACCGATCCTTTTCACTCTCATATGTAGACCAGTGAGCCCGATAGACCGATCCTCTTCACTGACATGTAGACCAGTGAGCCCGATAGCCCGATCCTTTTCACTCTCATATGTAGACCAGTGAGCCCGATAGACCGATCCTCTACACTGTCACGTAGACGAGTGAACTCGATAGACCAATCCTCTTCACTGTCTTGTAGACGAGTTTGCCCAATAGACCGATCCTTTTCACTGTCATGTAGACCAGTGAGCCCGATAGACCGATCCTTTTCACTGTCATGTAGACCAGTGAGCGCGATAGACCGATCCCTTTCACTCTCATATGTAGACCAGTGAGCCCGATAGACCGATCCTCTACACTGTCACGTAGACGAGTGAGCCCGATAGACCGATCCTCTTCACTGTCATGTAGACCAGTGAGCCCGATAGGCCGATCCCTTTCACTGTCATGTAGACCAGTGAGCCCGATAGACCAATCTTCTACACTGTCACGTAGACGAGTGAGCCCGATTGACCGATCCTCGTCACTGTTATGTAGACGAGTTAGCCCGAATTTAGAGCTATTGATATACCTAAACGAACCATGTTCTAAGCAAGGAAAAAGTAAGCAAGTCTGAGCAAGGTACTCAAAAAAAAGCGAGACTTGGGGAATTATAAGTTATCTTGAAGTAGACCGGCATTAAATCATTTAAAAAAAAATTCGAAATTATACATCCAGTTTGAATCTGTTAGCATACATGCGACTGTCATTTTCATGAATGCATTCATTAATCCACAGGAAAGTCCGTGATAACAAATCTCAGCATCCCGTATTCCGACATCTTATTATATTTATTATCTCATTCTAAAATAATCTTATTATATTTCCGTCTCATTTAGTAATCTTTTAAATATTTATCGAAGTTTATTCCTTTGCTTATTTATTTGTTTGTTTTAAGAGGAATGTATCGGAGTTGATCGAGCGCGTATCCACGATACTTATTAATTCGGGCTCTTGGCGTGGATTACAAATTTTATTTTTAACAGTGGAATCGAGTCACTGAAAAACGGAAAGAGTAAAGGAAATTGAAATAAACAATGTTTGCGAGATTTTTAATTTGATAAGTGTTAATTTAATTTAAAAATTTAAATTCCTATTAAAAATTCAAAAAGAGAGTTGAATTACAGTGAATTTCATGTGATATCTAAGTTCTAATATTTTATTTTCAAATAACATCACAATTGAGGTTCTAGCTGAATTATTCACTAAATTAAGAGCATCGAGTTACACGGAAAATGGATTCTTAAATCTCATTATCTATCACACCAAAACTTTGTATCATTAAATGAAATTTAAAATAACTTTTGCATTCATTTGATAAGTGCTCTAACCCATCCCTATTTTTCAAGGTCTTCTGGTTGCAAGATGAAAATTCAATTTCATTGCCAGGTAATTTCCCAAGACGATTTTCCTCGTACATCCCGCCTGCACCGCTCCAAAATAACTTTTTCGCCAGGCTTCAAGCACATAAACTTTCAAAAATATCAAATAGATAATGGAAGCTGCGCAGGAAGTATCTTGATAATAATTGTGTAGGTTTATTTTTGCTTTCGTTGAACTGCATTCTTTAAAAATTTTGTTTTACTAATGTTTTTGGAACAAAAACTATTATCGTCTGCTCAATTCTTAATGTCAATGCAGAGAATGGTACAATGAATAAAAGTATTTCAAATCACAGATGAATTCTCAATTCTAGATGCACAATCATACTGTAAATACCGCCAATGTGTACAAACAATACCGTCAATATGTTGAGTATTTTGGTGCATTTCAGTTTTTTAAAACCCGTTTTTTACTTCGGTGTGTAGGCAGCCGCCAGTCAGATTTTCAGGTGCAGTTTTCTTCTCGATTTACTATGAAGGTCGCGAAGTAATGAATGTGGCCCGTTTATAAGATTGATTTTGATTGAAACTGTTTTAAGCCAAACATTCACACAGAACACAATGACACACACACACACCAAATTAGTTGACGACTTTATTTCCATGGATCGACGGCAAAATTATCACGTACGATAATGTATAACTGATGAGACGGTTTAGAATTAACAGTTATACCTGCCCACTTAGTTCCGTGCGTCGTTACTGAACTAACTCAAGTCATCATTTTCCATATCTATTGCTAGCGCTAACGAATCAGTCAGCGTCGCATAATCGAGTTCAGCAAACTTAGAATAATTTGTTCATATTTTCACAGTTTGATGCAACTGTGTCATTTCTTCGAATAGTGTGTAGGGGCGAATGGTGATAGGTGTTCTTCCGCAAAATCAGGCGTTCCTAATTAGAATTTACCGAATTCAGCAACCCGTGTCGCTCATCGTGTAGTTAATACACAAAATCGGCAGAATTTGCTTGTGGCGCAATTGTGAAATAATTATTAGCAGCTTCACAAGTTCAATTCCTCAACTCCGCATATTTCCAGTTCCATTATGATGATCCATTTAAAATTAAGGTTGCATTTTGTTGGAGGAGCTTCTGAGAGCAGACGAACGTGAAGGAAAATTTTCTGTAGGAGCGCCATGCTCCCAGTATTCTAGGGAGTTTTCATTTCTATAAAACAATCTATCTGTCCTAAAAGTGACAAAAAATTCTGAATATCATTATCTCTGTCTTTAGAGTATAAAACGTTATGATTAATGACAGCGCCTTTCTAGCAAAAAGACTTTCTTTTGAACAATAGCAAACAGAACTGCTACCACATGACTAAGAAACAGAACTCGAATTTTTCAGAACGCAAATAACTCATATTTATCCGCATGGAAATGTCAAAGTTACTCCTGACATTCTTCCAGTTATTTTACGGCACGGAAGTATCTGGCGGTATTATCTTGAGAAATAACGTTATAGAGCTAGCATTCGGTCTCCCGATGGAGCCGAGTCTACGTTCCGAAATTCAGACTCGCAATTCTTTAAGCAATTTGCTCCGCCTTCAATTTAATTTCGAATTTCAAGTTCAATTTCTAATCTTCTGCTGCGTCCGTTTTTTCGTCTCTCTGCTTCGAGTTTTTGGCTGATTAGTATGGAGAAGTATCGATGCACTTTTTGCGACGCCGAATCCGAAAATCGTTCAAGACTTGTTCGAAGGTTTACAACCAACAGTGGCTGTAAAAATTGAACTCCGAACCTGCTAAAAAAATTGGTAAGCAATGAGAATTCGAATTAAGCAACCGATGCCGAAATTTCGAGTTAACGATCAAGGCAAACCGAGTCGACAAACTAATTTACATCAAATGGAAACATCATGACCATCTATAATACTAACAAAATCAGATGAACGGCAGTCACAAGGCAGATGAACGAGTCCTGAAGTCAATCAGGCAAAATAACTTTAGAGGCATAACATGAAAAAAAAATAAAATTTTTGCTTGGCGGTAATACCCAAAAGATTGAAAACCTTGTCCTGAAAAATAGTTCTAGCAAAAATTGAGACTCGTGCATTACACTAATGTTGTTTATACCTTTTCTTGTAGTAAAGAAACTTGAAGACTTCTTCGAGACACAAACCACATTGGTTCGACCACAAAGACCTTACATCACATGCCTCATACTATCTGGAGGGCCAAAGAACCACAAGAAGGAGGCTCACTGCGACATCATCTCTCGCGCAGCACAGCTATAGGAAGCTTGCACCAGCATCGTCAAGCGGCGACGCAATGCTCCAAGACGATAGCAGAATCCCTCACAATCTAGAGTGGGTTTCCAACTATCAGCCTACAAATAACGGCACTCTTAACAACGTTGAAATCATTTCCTAAGTAATTTTGAGTTTCAACTTTTGAAATGTGTCCACAATTCTCTTTGAAATGTAAGGGATTGCATTAGGATTTGTGCAATTTATCATTTAGGGTTTTGATTCATTTTTGATGTGACCTCGTTCAGACGCGCTTTGTACTTCTTTTGTATCGGAATCCCTCCATAAAGGTGCGTGTTTGTACTAGGTCTTTCATTCAAGTGATAATCATGTGTCCATTTCGTGATGGTTTGTATATGTAGGTGACTATGAATATTGTTACTAGTATTAATCTGTTACTAATCTTTTACATGTTTACGTTATATTTTGATTTGTTAGTTTTTTTGTACATATTAGTATTCTCGTATCATTTATTTATTTCTATAGCTATTCATTTAAATGTTCGGAGGAACTTAAAGTTTTGTTTGCTTATTTACATTTAATAGTCCCCAACAGGTTGTCCAAACATCATTTCAAATTTCAATTTAATATGTTGCTAAACTTTCGTTTAATTGTCAATGAATATTGTATATTTGAAATGGCGTTGTAAAAAATTAACTTTTTGTATATTGCTTTTCGATCTGACAACGCCAACAAAGAACATTTTTTAACTTATTGGAAAAATAATATTCTTGTCTTGATCAAAATAATATAAAGAAACAACTTATGCCAACTATACCAATACATCAGACATTAAAATAGTAGGAACAAGTTCCATGGTCAAAATTACAAATTTTCTTGGATGTACACTTCTTCTAACAAATTGTTCATAAGGTTTGTTCAATCGATAATTTATCTTTTTAAAAAATAAGCCATCGTTGAATACCAAACTGTATAACGCGTCAAATTACGCGCATCATCTACAGTTAGGCTTGTCTGTCGGCATTGTAGATTCGCGACGACTACGATATTGCGCTGGTAGAAAAGTTGCCCCTGACAAGAACAAAAGAATCCAAGAAACTCATCTTGCGATGTGATCCACAAAAAAGGGTTTCGTCAGTGTGGGAGCCTGGCGCGAACAAATGAAATAACTTGTGCGCCACATTCTTCCACAGAAGGAATAACTCATTTGGGCGACCGGATGACAGCCTGGCGGTGCAACAGGAATGAGCTGGTCTCGTGTACTGAACATTTCAGCCATCAGAAAAAATATTGTCGAAAATCATAGCGAAATTTTTTTATTAATTCAACCCGTTCAGTTATAACAGACATTTTGCATTAATGAAACGAATACATATAGGTTTGGGGAAATTTTCAAGTTGAACTTCAAAAGTTATTAAAACTAATCGTATTTCAAAAAACGGCTGAAGTGACAATCGTTAAATTAAGAGACTTCTTGCTGTTTTAAAGTGAAGAAGTTTCTAGGTTAAGGAGAATTTTCGAGTTTAATTTAAAAAATTATCAATTTTACTAAAAAATAAATATACGGCATAAATTACACTCGTGAAAGTATAAAAGACTTTTAGACACTCTAAAGTGAATAAATTTCTAGGACTGGTAAAAATTTTAAGTTGAATTTAAAAAGTTATTGATGATAATCCTACTTCAAAGACCGCTGGGCTGACACTCGTAAAACTATAACAGACTATTTGCCGCTTCCATGAAAATAAATTTTAATACTTATGACAATTTTCGAGTGAAAATCAATAATGTTATGATTCCTAATGCTTTTTCATACTCGACTGAACTGACGCTCGTGAATTATAATTGACTTTTTGCCTCTATGAAGTGAAATTTCTAGGTTGGAAGAATTTTCAAGCCGAATTTCAAAATTAATTAATGCTAATTCTATCTCAAAAATGGCTAAACTAACACTCGTAAAATTATAACTGGAATTATATTTATCCAGGTTTAGAAGACTTTCAAGTTGAATTTCATTCGTTATTAATTATAATCCTTTTTAAAATCAGCTGAATTTACACTCATGAAATTATAACAAACTTTTTGTCGCTTTTAAATGAATAAATTTCTATATTTTTGAGGATTTTCAAGTTGAATAATAATATATCATATAGTATAGGTTCAACTCCAAAATTGACAGACGCCAAAATTTGTTGAAAATCAATAACACTAGAAAAAAATGAAGAATGGCCTCGTTTGAATTAATTGATGTACAGCGAGAGGCTCATGTGCCTCTTTTTACTGCGATTATTTATATTCCTTTTTTCCTTAAAAAACTAATAAAATAATACTCAAACTCACACTGATGGCCGTCAAATTAAGCCCGATGGCTTCGGTTTGCTTCGACCGTCGTCTTTGTATGATATAAATCCTAGCAGGACAAATTTGCTCCTTCTTGATGATGATCACTTCAGAGTCATATCCTCAGTGCAGATATTACTTAAATGTAAGGTCATCTGTTATCACTTCACAATCAAATCATCCATGCAGTATTCACTTCATTGCTAAATCATCAATGGAGTTATCACTTCAATATCGGAACATCATGCGGTTGTTAAATCAGTGACAGGTCAATTAGTGACATTAAATTAGTGACAAATCAGCTGTACTCATTTTATTAGTACTCACTTTTTTGTCATATTATCATATTATTATTAGAATTGAGTATTATTATTAAATACTCAATTATTCAGTCCAGTGTACGATTATCCATCATCTTGTAGGGGACTTACCTGATCAAATAGTAATCCCTAGCTCCTTCCCGCCACAGTTGACCGTGATCGTTCATCGAAGCTATAACAAATTAATAAACAAGGATTTTCCAACGAATCGGCAGCTTAAAATAAATATAATTAACAAAAGAATACATTTAAATTATAGAAACAACAAACCTAACTCTGGTAACCCTAACGCTCGAACAAGCCTAACAGTGCATTTCGACATTTAATACACTTCCCAAACTGTTCACAAGTTTCATTCTAAGTAATCCCGAAATCGAGAACTTTAACACCTTGACTCATTTCTGAAAAGATCAAAATAAAGTTCTTGAAATAACTAGCTAAAATAACGAACACAATACAAATGAACAAAATTGAATTAATCAATATAAAAATAATATAAAATCAATATAAAATAATCAATATAATACAACACAATTCACCTTTTAAAATTTAACGATCACAAATAATCACAGATAATTGCCGATCTTTCTAACAACGCACCTCCACTGTAAGATTTGCCGATACAATGACAACTAAAACGCCCTTTTTACTAAAGGTCACGACTAAGGTGATTGAAAACTTAAAATGACAATGAAAAACCCTTGAACCTGATACTTAGCTTCATAGAAATTTTATATACAGCAATAAATTAAATCTATTTCTTCTACAATTTCATTGTTTTTGAATTATTTATTATCTTTTCAGCGTGCCATTATCCGTTATTTACTTTATTGTGAAAGCATCCATCATAACTTCAGTGCCACATTATCAGTTATTAGTCGAATTTGTGTTGGAGGAAGGTTAAGCATTGAGTTCAAATACGACAAGCGAAGTCTGCCAGCTGCGCATACTCAACAAAACCTGAGTATTGAGGATAAATGTAATTGAATGCAACGTATCATAATAGCAGACATGTTTTCCTAATTGTTCAATATAAGATCGGTAATAAAGGAAACAGCTAGTTCTGATCCAGTCTTTGGAGTGATGGAGATTCGTTGGCAAATCAAATTCTCGCCTGACAAGACAGATGGATAAGATGTAAATCTTAACGCACAATCTATCTTACCTTTCATTCAAATATATTAAAAAATCTATAACTTTTGTGATCATACTTTGGTTAACTCATAGTTAATTCATGAACTGCATCTAAATATCATCAAATCGAACTTTTTTGGATAAAAATTTAATTTTTTTCTAACTTTTATAAGTGAAAGTAAATACACATATCCTCTCACATATAAATTCAACTAAATATTCGTGAGCTCATAATCATAATTATTATTAATCATGAATAGTATCCTAGTACATGATTGGTTATAATTGAGATGACGACTTCACTAATTACAAAAAAAAATCCTTGAAATTCCTTATAAAGTGACGACAACGTCGTTCCTCAAGCTTCTAACAATTCTATGTTTGCGGCATTCATTTGCATATAATTCAACATGTATGTAATTTTTGCAATTTAGTAACATAGAAGTACACGGGAGCGCACAAAGCGTTGGCCCCAGAGCAGAAATGGGAGTTAAGCCAGCAGTTGGTGCGGTAGTTGGCCGAGTTTATGAGCCGTTCGAAGCACCGACTCATCTTTCTTTACGGCTTCATCAGTAGCAATTGGTATTCATATGCAATGCGGATGCTAAACAAGCAGGGGTTGCCTCAAATTTTACGGCAGAAGGAGCTATAGCTGTAGCAAGAAAAATACGAATGAACCGCCTCAGTACAATACTTTCGGTCTGGTATTGTTCATAAATACTTAATACTTAATATTAATGTTCATAATACTTAATAAATACTTTTCACAGTATTTTGAATGTGAATAAATAAGCTAAAATAATTACTCCATATCTCAGTAACCTCGATGTTGAGTTCTGACAACTGCAACGCCGAATTGTAAAATTATACAGTTATTCATATAATTTTTCATTGTTTTCCAAATTTGGATCATTCATTTATTAAGCCAAAACTGTGTGCTGTTTCGATTTTTGAAATTGAAGCTTTTTACGATTTAATCTTTTTTGCAATCTAATTTCCTTTGATGCTCTTTTTACTTATCCCATCACGAATACAAACGATGACTTTGCTAGTCGACTTTGTAAAGTTTTTAAATTATACACTATGTGTATAAGTTTTATGCTTTCCACTACAATTCTTTCCGACAATTTTTCTACACAAGTATGGGGATTGAAGTTCGAGTATCTGGTCGTTGGTCGATTTCATAGATCACTAATGCTCAGCATTTGAGAGCAATGATCATCAATAATTGCATAATTTCGAGGGAAAATGTTTGATTTATGAATGTTCGGGTAATTTTTAATTAAACCTTAAAGTAGATATCTTTATATATAAGTTACAGGAGAAAAGTTTGTCCTTCACAAAACCATTCTGAGATGAAATGCTTCAGAACGTTATTTTCATTAAAAAAACGAACCGGTATTCCCTATTACGTATAGCTCCCTAAAACATTGTAGGCAAGATTTCAAACGTAAAATAAAATAATTTTAAAAGTTTTCCAAATCATCCAACAGTTCTTTTTTATTTTGTTACATCTTCGAGTAATTTTTCAAAAGCAAAAGTCGGGACCTAGAACTGAAGAAAACTTATTTATCACAGCAGCAGGAGCAAGCAATATGATACCAAAAATACCAAGACTATCTCACTAAGTTTGTAAATAGAATGGAATTGTCTTATGAGAAACCCTGTGGTTAGACATTGTTCAATTTGGCGACCAAGTCGAACGACGTAATGTGACGTTGGACAATAGTCTTTGATGGTCCAAAAATTCTAATAAAGTCACATTCGTGTTGGCACAAATACAGCACTGGGAACTGATTTGAAGTCACAACATTCCTGTTACAGGCGTAGTATTTCCTGCAAATTTCCCGTTCATGTGTAGCAATTAATTATCAAAACATGATCGGTGTACATTCCAAATTTGCGAGTTACTCATGAAATGTGGACGAAGAGACTAAGAAATTTTAAGGGATACTGTAGCATGAACGTCTAAAATTTCCTCCAATGGTGGCTATTTTGAATTTGTAGGATGATGTCTTTTATATGGCTGTCATCAATCGCAAAGTAATGATTTATTTAAACACTACACATATTACATGAAATACTAGTCAACGTCTATCGGCAAATAAGTTCGCCAGATTTTAATGAAAACCGTTACAAAAGCCATCTCAACCGGCAATTTAAATTTTAAGAGATATGGTATAATCAATAAAGCCAACAAATTTTCCCGGAAAATATTGAAACCTAAAATGTATATTAAATTAGATCGTCCAATTTAAAAATCTTGGAATCGATGCATGTTTCTCAGCAAAAACCTCGTCCAAATAAGTAATAATAATACTAATTTATTTTTTATCCGCTAGAAATTGTCATTTTATAGGTTTGACATTACTTAGCTCGTTTATATGGAGAGTTGGATTTCAATAATTGCCTCTATATAAATTCAGTGGTTCTAGTATCTCCAACCGAATAAACGAATATGAGTATAATTGTATTCGTGGAATTTAAAACTGATGATTAAGTTGATATCCGGGAGTATCTTACTAATAATTTGGTTAAACTACTTTCTATTTTCTTCTTTCGTTCTTTCGATTCTCCGTTTGTCTTGCTTAAAGGGTTTCAATAATACTTGCGAATCAAAAATGAACTAGAAGCGTCCCTGCTACAGTATATTTACATGTGCAATGCCAATTGCTTTTGTAGTAGTTACCTCTACATCATTAAAATTGCTTCAGTTCTTGGAATTCTGAATTCAAAGGGGATCAGTTATTAGCATTCATGATTAACATCGATCGTTATTTGAGATCACTGAAATTTAAGCATGTCGCATTTAAATGGCTCACATCTCTAACAATGGTATCGCAAAATGTCCAATCCGTTGAACTATTAATTTACCCATACCCATTTTTCATTTCATTATAGAATAGTTTTGACAAACGTAATTCAGATTTTTACTTATCGAATGGGAGTAATTAGTATGTTCGTTAACTGTAGCAGCTCGAGAACCCGGGCAATGAACAATGTGTCGATATAAAATCTTGGAAGATATTTCCAAAAGCTCAATAATTTGCAAAGTATTTTTCAATGGGGTTAGTGGCTAGACGACATTAACTAGTGGCCATGAATCTTGCTGGAATAATTATAGAAAATCTCGAGCAATACTCGAAATCATTAATTGGATAATCGTTTTAATCATTCAATCTATAGTAGATGATAGAAATTGAACATTTAGTCACCGCTCCTTATAACGTAGGAAAATTAAAGTCCGTGCGTATTTCCTTTAATATTTTAGAGTAAAAATAACCTCATTAATGTAGAGTAGATAATAAATATCCATTGGTCACAGCAAGAAAAATATATGCTTTCACCGTATTGAGTATCACGTCAAGTGCATCGCTTTTTGGACAAAGACTTACTAATTTCTCTGAGTGAAATGGATGCTTGGAAATACATCTACCTCACAAGTCCAGTAATTGTCAGGCAATTGTTTTTAACAAAAACATCGATTTCTTACCGACCCGGGGGAATGTACAAGGAAGTATACGAACGTATTATTTTAGAAAACGATTGGAGATACGTTAATGGCCGCGTACGTTTAGTATGATATGGCTAGTCCTAACTGATGATATGGCTAACAGTAATTTATTATTTTAATTGAAATCGAATGATAATACTTTCATTAGGTTCAAGAAAAATTTATTTCTGTGATAACGTGTTTGCCGTTTACATTTTTAAATTAATACTAACGAATTGGGTCACGTAGGGGTGTTAATGACAAATTTTCGTTTCAAATTGATAACGTGTGCGAGAACAATGGGAGAGAATCATTTAAATGTCTTACAATTCACTTGAAATTGAAGCTAAACTCTTAATAGATGCAGAGTTTCACGAAAGAGTTTCTGGACATAAAAATGTCACTAGAAATATTTATATCGTGTTATAAGCAACAGTAGTTCGATCAGCCGTCTGACCGTAGTCCGCTGTTAGTATCACGTTTCCGGAAAGTTCTTCGTACGATCCACTTCGGTACTGAAAACGATGTTTGAAAGAAAGATGAGAACACAATCATTACTGATGTAACTATACCGGTAGATAGGAAAATAATTTTTAGCAGGATGATGAAGTGCTAAAAACTTTGGCGCATATTTAATTTGGAGAATATTTATCGTTTGGCTGATGCAGTATTTGATGACTCACCAAGCTGGCATCAGAGACACCATGCAATGAAGGCGGTTGGTAGACAACGCCCGCGAAACCCTCGCCGCTCTCGTGTTGTCTGAAGAATTGTTCACCATGCGCGTGCACTTGCAGGTCCTTGCAGTAAGGATCACCTTCAGCCTGTTTTAATAATGATCAGGGATCAGAGATTTAATTTGAGAAATATTAAAAAAAATCTGGAAAAATCCTACACGCAATGGGAGAAAAAAGTTTCGAGTATATCTAAATCTGAAGCCCGCACAACGTTCTTTGTTTATTAACGCAAACACAATTGTTTAAACTTGCCTCTGCGAGCACAGAATCAGAATAAGAATGCAACTGAAACTCAATTCACTAATACTTGTAGGTTTGGTGAGATAATCTATTCTAAACTAACTATTCTTGAGGCTACGATGTTGCACGCCCAATGTGCCTAAAAATTTACCGCTTCTTTTGGCTCCGGCTTTGTCATAGACTCCAGGCACTAAAAAAAGATTAGGGACGAAATCTACAATAATAGTCTTATATTAGAATAAATAGATCGTCGCATCCGCAGTTAAACAGATGTTCATTAAATTCACGATTTTGGACAATGACCACTACCTGCTGCAAGGGGCGTGGCGGCAGGAATCTTCTGTCAGGATGAGAGGCGGTCGCCGCTGTAGGATCGTCGGCGACAGGAGGAGGGCTTAACCTGCCGAACTGGTAGCTGGCTGATGCGTAGTGGTAGATGTCGTCTCCCGGGGCTTCATGATCTGGGGTTACGATAGAAAATAATTCCAAGGGCTTGAAGACACCAGTTGATCAAAATTTACGCAAATTGACAGAGCATAGATGTTAATCGAGTAAGTTTATCCTATACATAAAGATCGTAAAGAAATTTACGATCGCAGTGGATATTTTTCGGTTTGTTTGTTGAAAAAAACATCACTGAGAAAATAAGAATATTTTCTATATTGTTTAAACTTGTTACATAGTCCGCAAAATGCTCCTGAAATGAAAGACTTTTGCAATAAGAGATTTCGGCTTCAAGAGCAACGCATGTGCGGAAATTAAGTTGCATGAATTCCTGGGGCCATACTTTCAAAACTCGCTAAGATAACGTAAGTACTTACGCTTTATTTTCTTGTATATGATTGGTGGATTTGGCTTGAAATGCCGTCAATGATTAGCTGATAAACTTACGATCTCTTAACTTTTTTTGAAAGTATAGGCCCTGGTAACTCTGCAGAACCTCTTTAACAGGCGTTTCTGCTTTAAAAACTTAGGTTCCTACTAGAAATTCGGATATATTTTAAAGAAGACCCGATAGATAAGTGAGTAGATTTATTTTGACCACTAGGAGGAACTAATAAGCTAACGGGCCACTTCAACCAACAGGTACGTTCAAATGGACACATCACACGCTAATTTCACATAATCCAACAAGAAATGTTCATTCTGAACAGCACAAAAAAATTTTATACCAAATGACTCGGCAGAACCCAAAGAACATAAAAACCAATGAACATTTAATTACGATTTATAAATCCAACCATTGTGGGGGAAAGGCGAGCGCGGGGTTTTGACGGCCGCCATCGGCGTCGTTAAGACGTCTTTTGTGGAGTTTCTTCGGCTCGACTTCTGCGTGGCATCGCCTGCTTCTGCAACCGATCTCCCTGTGCACAATTAGTTTTTTATGGCACAGTACGTGTAATAAAATATTGAACATGTGCTTTGGTTCACGGCATTTGCGAAATGTTAGATGTTACAGCAGAAGGTATAGAGTACAATGAGATTTGAACAAAGCTCGTTGATGTTTACTGACATTGAAGTAACAAATACAGGCAATGAACCTTGAAGAATTTTACTTTTTTGGAGTAATTAGAAGTCTCATTGAATGTTTGAATTGAATCATTGAATCTATCAAGCAAAACATACAAGCATGCATGACTCACTTTTATTGAAGTAAATGACTAAGGTGGCCGCAATGAGGCACAAGGCCACTGTTGATACAACAAAGGGCACTAGGATGCGGTGGTCGCCCAAGCCTCCCCAAGTGCGTCTTCGGCCATCCACTCCTCCCACCCACCGTCGACCTTCGTCTGCCTGGCCAAGCACGCTGCCTAGTAAGAGAAATTATTTTGGCTTGTGGATAACTCATTGAATACCGGCGTAGTAATAAAAGTAATATAAAAAATATAGTTTTCATTTTTATATATTTTATATATTTTCCTGCGAATAGTGATAGGTGTGCAATCGTCACGTCAAGCACACTTCGCGGAGACACAATATTTTTCAAAGGTAGGAATTATTCCCGAAATATAGTGTAAATTTTTTATGGAATGTTTCATCCCGTTCTTTTTAGCGCATTTTCTCATTTATGGAAAAAGGCCCCATTGTGCTCGTCATGTCCGTCCGTCTGCCTGTCCGTCTGTCTGTCCGTCTGTGACTTCACCTTTTTGTCGACATGAAAATGCGCTCTCTGTCACTCACTGCAGGGAGTACTGAGTTATATTTTTCTGTATGTATGCCGCTAACGTCTCGCATTCCCATAAATACGACACGTTAGAAATACTTGGTCCGCAAATATATATGTTTATATGTATAGATCTTGTAATTGCCGGACACGGATGAAAATAAACGAACGGAATTGCCAGACTCTTTATTTTGAATAAGCTGTCGGCGGCATCTGTGTCCTTTACAACAAAAGTCTAATAATAGCATTCAATATCTAACAATGAGTAAATTGACCTTTTACTGACAATAGTTTAAGAAGTAGTTAGTCCGTGAGCTTTTTTCGATGATGGCTGCCATTACACTGGACTGCATTTTATATCTATCCTTTACAAGATGTCACGACAGTAAAAATTGTTCAAGTGTCTGAACAGCTTGGCAAACGATAGAACAAGTTTATAAAATATTTCCATGCCAGTCAAAATGTCGCCGTGTTGACGGTGTAGAGCGCTGGCGTTGCTCCTGCAGAGTTTTAGGCCTCACCTGCAGAATACAGAGCAGCGGTGGTGACGGTGTAGAGTGCTGGCGTTGCTCCTGCAGAGTTGTAAGCAGTAACTCTGATCTCGTAGCGTTCGCCAGGCTGCAGTCCTCCCACTCCGAACGTTCTCGCCGCTGCCACGTCACTGCTCACTGTAATCATTTTGATTTGAAAATTATAATAAGCTGGTTCTACCTTTTAACTTCTATTGCCGACAGCACTGCTGCTAATGATTTCGTTCAAATCAGCCGGCAGCGATGTTGACTCGTTTTTCGCGGCCCTTCGTGCGTGCCTCCACCACCTCTGATGACTCACTGCTGCCTGTATAGCCGGCAGGGACTTAAATGAATTTTAATAACCATTATTAGCTGATTAATTTACCCAGAGCGACCGATTATCACAGTAAATGTCATGATCTTTTAGCACAGTAAGGAACCCTGAAGAACAATAAAGGCTATTGACGGGACTGTGATGACAGGAATGTCTATGCAGAGGCCGCGCCAATGGAACTCGCGTCATAAACGAATGCGTCAGCTCCTAAGAGATTAATTCGTACAGATTGCACTTTGTCTCGGTCTAATCAGTCTACTACGCTTCCCATACCATTCATAGCCATATATCGTATGGACTTCATGTGTAATCTTTAGAAACCGCCGCGGTTCAAATTCATCTCTGACAAACAGAAGACCTAGTTTGTTAAATAAATTTCATGAACGATTCATATGATTTTGAATTCTTCTGTATGCAGTCATTGTTGTCGATAAATTGATCATCTAGAAGCGCCATCAAGACTAATCGGAACCATTGTAGCTCAGCAAATATCTCCCTCCAATGCTGAAGTGATGCTGAAATAATGGGAAGTGAGAAGTACGCGTCTGGATAGCACTTATATAATTAACGTATTCCTTACCGATGATGTTCCGCACTGTAGAGAAAAAGTGATATAAGCTGCCGCATTTGAGACCAGTGACCGTGTGACTGTTGGTTGACATATTCATTTCCAGAGTTTCTCCACCGGCAGACCTGCAAATATACCAATAATAATAATTTACAGTGTTTCCCAATCGGCGGATCCGTGAACAGAGTCGCTATAATTTCTGTCAGGCTAACCCAAAGATTATATTTTTAAGCTAATAACATATCAGACGTTATGTTAAATCATCTGCCAAGAAGATTTCTATCCATTCTAGCGCTGTTTGAAAAATCTACAGTGTACCTAAACACTGTGAAATCTCAGATAACATAGTTCTAAGAACTGGTAGCCGTTCTTATAATGTAAGTTTTTTCTAGTGCTATTGATTCACCATCCATATTCCACACTCTAAGGCTGAAAATAATTCGAGATTTCACCGCAGCCTGCGATAAAGAGTCCAGAGTCAGCAGTTGAACGTAAACTTAATATCCTGACTCGTAAAGTGGCAGCGAAAAATTTTACTGAGCTTGGGCAGCTCTCTGAACAGCCACGATATATATTCAACTGATTGGCTAACCGATAGTAGAGCTGCACCAAAGCAGGAATCTGTGAACCAACGCTATTTTAGAGAAAGGCTGAACGATAGTAGAGCTGCTCCAAAGCAGGTCTCTGAACATCAACGCTACTCATTTGATTGGCTGACCGATAATAGAGCGTGGCGCCTAGGACGGGCGCCCCTCCGTCGTCGGCCACCGTCCACTGGAGGCGCACAGAGGACGCTGTCGTCTCCGTAACGTGCAGCAGGGGTGGTGAAGGCGGCACTGTGGACAATAAGGAACTAAATACCGCGTCGTGTGTCTGGTGAGTATGCAGGGGACATAAATTCATAAGTGATAATTATTGGCATCTTTTTGAACTGATCATCGAAGAGATCAATGGATGCTATTACCCATGACTAGAATTGGCTACTCACAACCACCTACGCAACATTATCACGGTGAATGAACGCGTTGCTGACAATCATTCTCTCATCGCAATGAAATGGTAAAACAGGCAGTATCATCATAAATCATCAACAACAAATTTGAAGGTCTAAAAGCATTTTCATCTCAGAGATACGAAAAATAAATACCGAGAGTTGGACATCTGCAGACACGCACACAACCCGTTGCTTGTATTGTGATTCGCCGCCAACATGATCGGAAGTAATGAAAGTAGAGTGAAGAAAGATGCAAGGTGCTCGAGCATCTACCACGAGCACTGATGACTCTTAGGTGTTAGGTGAACTAGTACACCTTGTGCACCATCACTCACTGATGACACTGAGGTGGTCGGTGACCCAGTACACCATCACTCACTGATGACTCTGAGGTGGTAGGTGACCCAGTACACCATCACTCACTGATGACTGTCGCTGCCGTGGGTGTTGGTGGCGGTGCAGGTGTAGCGGCCGCTGTGGCTGCGCTGCGCGTCCAGCAGCCGTACGCCGCCGTCCGTAGCCAAACTCAGACGGCTGCACGGAAGAAATTATTTTTTAACGATGAAAAATGTAGTGACTAATATCTATTTGGCTCATAACGGAGAGTTTAATTCTTAATATGATGCTTATAATTGACGTTCATTAGTTTTTTTATCATTTCAGGAATTAAAGATTCCAAATACTTAATTGAAGAATGATTAACTTTCCATTGCCGCAGTCCTGCTAAAGGGTATCAAACCTAAACTTCGCCACCCTCTTAGGAACACCTGTCTCCTAGCATACGTCTTTCATCTCTTAACTCATCCAGGTTATTAATGGCCGAACATGTTCAGAACTTTAGGATAATCATGGGATAAGGAAGATAATATTAATGGCCGAACATTTTCATAAAATTATAAACAATCGGAAATAACACCCTCAAACAATCGGATGACATCATCATTTACACAATATGCATTGGTTGGAGATGCAGCACCATGAATTTCTTTATCAAAAGTTATACGTTTAGTAACCTGTCTTCTGGTAGGCTGGAGTCTTCATAGGACCAGGCGCGGCGCACAGGCTGATCACCAACGGTCCTGCAGGCGAGCGTCACGTCCTGCTTCCAGGCGACCGTCAGGGGACCTCCCACAGACCACACCCCCGCCTTCACTGCTTGCGAGACGCGTTTTGATGGTAATTATCGTTAGGTAATTAATTCATCATTAATAGCAATGTTATTATTATTGTTTATTTGTATTGCTTGTAGATGGGGAGGGGCATTCATGTTATTGTTAAAGATACCCCAAAAATGGCATACAATAAGTAAGCCGGCTGATATATTCCCAGAAAACCAATAGAAATCATTTTAAGTTTTGACTGGTCAAAAAAAAATCGTATTGGACTTCAGAAAAAATGAAAATCCCGGAATCCTAATAATAATTACTAAAGATCATGAGCATGATTTGTAAATTAGCTGGATAATTTTGCAGACAGAGAAAACCATTTCACTAAAATTAGTATTTCATTCCTATTCTATCCAATCAGTGAAAAATTGCTATTATGTTTCATAAGTTAATGATGATTTCAATTTTGAAATCATCATTTAACTTATGAACAGTTAATGAAAAAACAGTTATATGAGCGACAATTATAATTTTTCTACAATGCATTATAATTATTTGTGTCTATAGCAGCTGTGGAAATCAGGCAAGGGTTATAATCTTTGTTCATAATAAAATCCTGACGAAGCTCTGACAAAGCACCAGCTGCGCTCATGCAAGGAGATGTTATTTCTTCACACCAGAAATCTCAAAATCAATTTGAAAATGTACCTTTCTGTGTGGGGGTGACGATGAGCCTGGCACTGTCCCTGCCACGCCCTGCGCCGGTGTGAGCAGCAACCCACACCTTGACAGTAAACATAGGCTAAACCTTGTGTTACAGGTGCTTCAGTTTTAATATAATATATAGCGGTTTCAGCGTTTATTAGGCCGCAGGCCTATCGCCGATTCTTAACATTGCAGAACATCCACAGCTTGTTGCGGCTTGAGCTCTCAACTCACTGCTACAATTCTGCTGTGCTTAACAGCCCGGCCTCCTTGCCGATCCTGACCAGAAGCTGGCGCACAGAGCTGGGATCGAACCCGCACCTCTCTGCGCCAATCCTGGTACTCTGAACTTTAACCACTGGGCCGCCCTGCACTAACACTGTACGTCTTGATAATAGAGTAAGATTGTGAGAAAATTGTGGATCCACCTGAGGTTACTGTAATGTAACTGGCACAAACGTGATAGGAGGGGACTTTATATCCAGGATTATATGATTTATATATATAACTGTTGTGCTCGTTTGTGTTGATTTAACATTCTTAGAAACATAGCGACGAAAAACAAACAACTAAATAAAAATCATCGTTATGCATATATATAGTCACACACGAGACAGTAGTAAAGATCTTGAATTTAGTTATTTTTAACATGATGAACACTTCTCATCTAAAACAGAATTCAAAAGAAATAAAATGAATATTCAATCTAGGACATATATAAGAAAGTATTCAACAGTACTCTGGCAATATGGTCAATAGATAAGGGTAGGTCTGGTCACCAAGGCGACTAATGTCTCTCAATACAATATCTGTTTGCCTCGAACAACTAAAAAATTTCTATGGTACAGGTTACCACGTAAAGACATCTCACCTCGATGCTACCAGGCGGAAGGTTTTCAAGGAGGATGTGTTGGGTATTGGGATCAACATTTCTGAGGTTCTGGTCCTGAGGTGACCCCACATGGGTCCAGTGGACGCTGTAGTGCGTTATTCGTCCGTTACGATGTTGTGGTGGACGCCAGGACGCCATCACACTTGTGGGCCCTGCCACAACAGCCTTCACGCCGCTCGGTGATGACGGTCCTGTTCAGAAACGAAATGAACGTAATTTCAATAAAAAAATTCAATAAAAAAAATTAAATAAAAATGTATCAATATTTCAATCATATGGCGGAAGAGATAAAAAAAATTAGGGAATAGAAAATTTAAGGAATTATATAGTCAGTTTTGCTGAATAAAAGTTGAGTTACGCTCCAAGGTTATAAAGGTTGCTGAGTAATAAATTACCCTGAATTAAAAATACGATGTATTCTATGAATGGGAAAACAAAAAGAATTCATGCCTAAGGTGATCGATGCGCCAGAAAAGAAATACTGTACGATACTGATTGGACGCAAAGGAAAAGCTCCTGGAGCCATACTTTCAAAACTCGTTAAGTTAACTAAGTACTTACGCACTATTTTATTGTCTATGACTGTTGGATTTGGCTTGATAGGCCGTCAATGATTGGCTAATGAACTTACGATCTCTTAACTTTTTTTAAAAGTATGGACCCTGGATGCCAACAACATACTGAAGAAAAAGCACTCGTTTCTGCTCACTGTCTTCCATGGTGGTGCAGAACACAGGCTGGCTAGCGTTGCTCTCGCCGACGACTGTAGCGGCCGTCACGACGACGCTGTAGCGCGTGTACGGCCGCAAGTTGGAGAGTTTCGTGGACAAGCCTTCAACCACAACGACCACCATGCCTGCTGATATTCTTAACATAAATATTACTTACATTATTATTTAACATTGAATTTCAATCGCAGGAAACTTTTAGCGAGTAAAAAAACATGTGTTAAATACGGGTTTGGTACTATTGGACTCACCCGGCGTGTAGATTTGCCGTTGAAAACGATTGATCACAGAGTTCATCTATGACAAATCTTCAGTTTTTACCTGACCAAGGTAAAAACTGAAGTTTTTTTACCTGAAGTTTTTTGCCTGACCAAGCTCCAGGTCAAGATTGATGAATTCGAACTCATATAGGTACGTATAGATTTTGCTCTGAAATTATAAATCTAGCCAGCTGCCACGGTTGAGCCTCCAGCCGGGATGTAAACTCATAACAGTCTGTTTGCAACAAGTTTCAGATATCGGACCATAACCTTATTACTAGAGAAATAAAGCGGAAGCAAACTATGTTCATCTAGATGTAGTTCACAATAATTGGGTCCCCTTTTATTGGAAAGAACATTTGCTTGCAACCAACTGAGATCGCAAAATTTAAAAAAACACTGAGGGTCCATAATTTATTCATATTTGTGAGCAGGAAATTTTTTATGTGTGGCATAATACGCTCCATGGATATAAACAAATTCTAATTGTAGCATTGACGGAAAGTAGTGAAATAAATCAATTGCGTTCGAGCATGTATTTCGGCTGAGATTCATGAACAGCGCAGGTTCGAGATCAGATATCTCAACAGGCTCGCAGGCATACTGATTGAAACAAGACAATTCAACCGTTCACATAACAGCTCATCTAGCGTGAAAGCTCAATAATGTGTGTAATGCTTAGTGCTTAATTGAGACTTAATGTAGATAAAAGTATGCTGACTAGTGTCGATTCATATCGTGAAATACAATAGTTTGTTTGTGCAATGAATTTGCATATTATATAATCAAAGGGTTATACACTATGTAATACACTATAAAGCGCAAATGCGAGATTTAATTGGTTCACCTGATTGCAAACCAGATGTAGGAGTGCTTCCTGAGACACGGCTCAATAAATCCCTTGTTGAGCCTATAGGAAGAAACAAAAGAGATAAAAATTGAGTTACAAATTAGTTATTGATTGTTTAAACAAACTTTTTCGCAATGACTAACGAAATTAAAATAGGTTTTTTAAAAAGCCATAATGCATGTAATTTTCTTCAATAATCTCAAAATGGAAAAAGTGAGCTAAGTGTCTATGGTGTAACAAATGAGTCACATGGAATAAAATTCTTAAAGCATGACAGCTATAAATGTTGTCTATATTAATAAGCATTTAAGCTCTTTCTGTTTTAGCTACTACCAAATTAAGAATTTAAGAATACAAGGTTTATGTAGAAGTAAGAAATCTTAGAAAATTTAATTATTTACTACCTGAAAATGCATGGAGCCCTGCGCCAAAACTTCCGTCACTGATTGCTGTCAGTGCTGAAAGTAGGAATGAGGAAAATCAAAACACGGAACGGCGAAGACCATGGAATCACGTGACAAAAAACATGAATAATTAATAATTTACATGATGTCTAATATTAAGCAGCATGTAGTAGAGGTCATTTTGCTTCCAGTACAGTTAGCTAACTGAACATTTTGCATCAACAGAAAAATATTTTGAAAGAACTTGGCAACGACGGAAAAATTTCCAACGGGTCTGAGCAGAAACTATAGATAATTTTTACGTACCAAATTTTATTTCACTTATTGTACTCCAATTCATTTTATGCAATCATCGAGACACCAACTCAAGTACAGAAAATCCCAAATATGGTTAGTCACCTACATGAGTCAAGACTTCAAAACGGGTCCAAAAAATCATACATGAGGCCAGGGTCTCACAAGTACATAAATCAAGGCGCCTACAAAAGTATACAGACACGAAGACGACACGTACGGTCGGAAGTAGGTGAATACGTGAGTCGATAGGTAATGATGACGCCGTTGGCGAGATGCTCGGGCGGAGGCAGCCAGTTCACCACGACGCCTGACGACGACGAGGGCTCGCAGCTTACCTGCTGGGGAGGCGCACTGGGACCTGCAACACGTTTGAACATGTTGCAACACGTTTGGACATGTTGAAACATATTTTGACATGTGTCAACATGTTTGGACATGTTGAAACATATTTTAACATGTTGCAACACGTTTGGATATGTTGAAACATATTTTGACATGTTGCAACACATTTGGACATGTTGAAACATATTTTGACATGTTGCAACACGTTTGGACATGTTGAAACATATTTTGACATGTTGCAACACATTTGGACATGTTGAAACATTTTTTAACATGCTGCAACACGTTTGGGCACGTTGAAACATATTTTGACATGCTGCAACATGTTTGGACATTTGGAACATATTTTGGCACTTTCACCTTATTTTCCATGTAGTGGTTNCTACACCTGTCTCTTATACACATCTAGATGTGTATAAGAGACTGGTACTAGACAACAAATTGGTGGGGTCGATCTCAGGAGAGGCGGGGGGTGGACTGAGGCCCGGAGTTGCCATAATGGAAAGCTCCTTGTACGATTGACTCGGTCCAGGCAGGGCAACGATGGTGAAATTGTACGGCCTCACGTCAGCTCCGTTGATAAATCTGGAATTGTGATATTTATAATTAAATTGAAATAATATAATCAATATGATGTTGTCATATTGCACCTTGAGCGGCGAGCTAGCAGTTAATCTGTAATGAAGTTGTAGTTTTGGGCTCTGCTGTGGTTGGGCAAATCATCATCCTGTGGCGAATAATATCGAACATTTCGAGAATCCTGCTTCAGTTATCATGAAATCTCGCAACCCTTAACTAAATTGTTATTCAAACTTTGAATTAAGGCGAGAACGCAAAGTTATACAGCATATATATCTTAATAAACATAAATTAATATTAATAAATAAATAAATTATAATATAAAATTATATTACATAAATAAATGTAATATTTTTTAATAATTTTTTATATATTTTAATAATATATATTTAATTATAAATGTAAAATAAATGTAAATTACATAAATTATAATTAATAAACATTAGTAATATTTCCAAGTTACCCGTTCTCCCTGAAGCCGAGGTGGTAGCCCAATATGACACCGTGGCTGAGGTTGCGTTGTGGGGGGTCCCAGCGCAGACTGATGCTGGTAGACGTTCTTCCTGAAACCTAGACGAAGAATTTATTTAATTTATATTTTTTGGCGAGAATTTATCTAAAAATTCTTAACATGTATTATGAGGCATGAAAAATAAGTTTGCAAATAGGTTGTTGGTCGAATGATGAATAATTAATTTTTGATATTCATGAAATGCATGAAATATGGCCGAAACGTTAAGTTTGTTATTCTGGGACATTAAAATTTTTCGTGGGAATTTTTCTAACAGATAATCGTCAAAAAAAAACTTTGCCAGTTTGATACGAGTTCGAGGGTAGCATAAATTAATCACATGACAATAAAATGATTAACTTATAAGTTAATCAGTTCACAATAAATAGATGTGTCTAAGTAATTTTCTAACACAAACCATGGGAAATTGCTCACTAGTAATTTCTAACACTAGTTAGAAATTACTGTACTAGCAACTGTACTATCACTGTACTAGCAACAAGCAACAGTAATAAAAACAATTTTAGCATCAACTATAATAGTTATACTTTAGTGTTACTAATAATTGTCGTGATAATTGTGATAGAAAGTGTAGTAATTTACTGAACTCACTTTAAGATTAAGTGGAGGCCCCGCCGGCGGCTCTTCGAGGGTAACAACTCTGACGCCGGCGGAAAACTCGCTGCGGCCAACTCTGTTCTCGGCCGCCACCCGCAGCAAGTAGCCCGTCGCCGGCACCAGCCCGTCCACGCGCGCAGGAGGCATCGCCACTCTGAGGGTAGCATAAATTAATCACATGACAATAAAATGATTAACTTATAAGTTAATCAGTTCACAATAAATAGATGTGTCTAAGTAATTTTCTAACACAAACCATGGGTAATTGCTCACTAGTAATTTCTAACACTAGTTAGAAATTACTGTACTAGCAACTGTACTATCACTGTACTAGCAACAAGCAACAGTAATAAAAACAATTTTAGCATCAACTATAATAGTTATACTTTAGTGTTACTAATAATTGTCGTAATAATTGTGATAGAAAGTGTAGTAATTTACTGAACTCACTTTAAGATTAAGTGGAGGCCCCGCCGGCGGCTCTTCGAGGGTAACAACTCTGACGCCGGCGGAAAACTCGCTGCGGCCAACTCTGTTCTCGGCCGCCACCCGCAGCAAGTAGCCCGTCGCCGGCACCAGCCCGTCCACGCGCGCAGGAGGCATCGCCACTCGCACCTCCCCGGCCACGTCTACGAGTGAGCATTGCGGTGGTGTTCAGTGAATACAGATTCCAGATTGTGAAAGTGTGGTTATCACTTGATGAGTTACTTGATTTGATAAGGAAACGAGATTTTATTAAATAATCTGATTGTGCAAAACTAAAAGCCAATCATGGTGCATGGCTCTCTTAAATATCTGAGCTTTACTCTACAATTAATTAAGGACTATGGTTGTTTTGAAAGTCATTTAGCGCCTGGACTTTCTTTATTGTTTGGTTGTAGGTTATTTGGAATATACAGTAGCTATTTAGATTTGTCAGTTGAATGAAACATGCTATTCTCAATTATAATAAAGAATTATAAGATTGTGCCTCGGCTGATGCGACAGCTGGCAGGCCCGACATAATAGTCAGAAATGTAAAAGTTTGAATTTTTTATATAAATTATAATCAGAATTTATGAAAAAGAAACATTGTGCTTAAAAGCATAAGTTATTAGGTTTGGTCATTGCATGCTACGTATGAAATTTAAAGCTAACAGTAATGCATGATGGAATGAAGTATTGAATTAAAAATAGATGAGATCAGTTAAAATGACTTGCATTACAACTCCCAGTCCATCCGACTTTAACGAATCAAAAAAACTTGTATTAAGTAAAATTCTATCGAAGATAACTTCTTATATTTTTAACGATATTTCATTTCCGATGAAATAAGGACGATATGCGCTGCCTCCAATCAGTCAGTAAATATCAGACAGTTCAAATTAACGTATTTAAACATTAAGTGTAACATTTAGCAAAGTTTCTCCCAATTCACGATGCAGAGTCTTTCATGAATTTTGGAAAATTCATAGGAATAAATTCTTGAGGAATATTACGAATGACCTTGAGACTCTTTGTTAAGATGTTATTCTAGCACAGAATTTGGGTTCACAGGACTCAGATGTCAGAGGGGTAGGTGGGAATGTGATTCTAGATTCTATAACATCATTAGTACTCACTGGAGTCAGAAGTGTAGGTCGGGATGTAATTCTTAATCATCGTTTGTACTCACTGGAGTCAGAAGTGTAGATCAGGATGTAATTGGTAAGAGTGCCTGCAATGGACGCCGTGGTTGACCAGTTGAGACTAACGTGCCGAGACCCAATTTCCGTTAAACTCACTTCAGTTGGAGGAGATGGTACATCTGAGATCCATGTAAAAATGAAAAAGTAAAAGTTAATATTCCATAAAATGCGTTGAATATATTTTACTGAATGAGCTGCTAATAATAATATATACTTTTCTATTTATAAACACTTATATAACAATTAGTGCCCGTTTACTCTATTAATTATTTTTATCTACAGTGACGTTCATTGGAAGGACAGGACTTCAATTTCATATATGATTGGAAAAGAGTCATAGATCAATCAGGATTTGTTCTTCACATTTTACTTTAACTCTAATAAAATATCGGATAAAGAAGTCTCCCTCTCGCATCTAAGCATCGATGATATCTACAAGAAGTTAGTTAGCAAAATGTAAAAAGGAACATTGCAAGTAAAATTAACTCGTACCATCGAATTTCAACGTTATATGTGAGGCGCAGGCAGAATTTTGCGAGGTCCAAGCACATTTGCGAGGCCCAAGCAACATCAGGCGAGTCCTGCTACTCATATTTATAATAATATAAGTAGCAGGAATAATAATTTGTAGTCCTGCTAACAATATTAATTCATGATTTATACCGCATTGCCCTCACCCTGCACACTGAGTGTGACGGTGTAGGTGTTCACGCCGTGCACATTTGATGCTCGGCATTGGTACAAGCCGCTGTCGTCTGAAGACGCAGCGTTGACAGTCAAAAGAGAAACTTCCTCAAGCTCCTCACGAACAGACTGCACATTGTACCTGCAACCAAAATTGCGGAAAGTGGCGTAATTATCTACAAGCGTTTAATTACTTATAAGTTATAACTATCATAAACTAGTAGAAC
The DNA here is from genome assembly GCF_000764305.2 of Hyalella azteca. Taxonomy (NCBI): domain Eukaryota; kingdom Metazoa; phylum Arthropoda; class Malacostraca; order Amphipoda; family Hyalellidae; genus Hyalella; species Hyalella azteca. The sequence goes on along the minus strand of NW_025944942.1, from coordinate 76,506 downwards.
CTACTCATCTTGAGTAACTACGGTTTTTTCGCTACAGTTTCTGCTTATATTCAGATACAAATTTGGTAAACACAAATGGGTGTTGTAATCGCAATATCCATTGACGTTTTATAACCTTCACCGTTTCTCAATACTGAAGCATAACTCTCTTCATCCATTACTAAGCCTAAGCTCAAGTGTGTCTTCGGCGTTAAATTTTCCATCGAGTTCTTTTTTATGCTCCAAACAATTGCATGTTCATCTCTAGTATCCGAATTATGTGCATACATTTATCAGTATTGTCCCCAATAAACACTTTTGTAACAAATTCTAAACGTTATTGTAGAAACTTTTTAATCGAGATTTGAAAACTCTCTTGTCAGGAAACTATTGAGCTTTTAACTATAAGGATAGAAAACTACGCCTAAACTTAGGGCAACAACTTTGTTTATGAAATTTGCATTTTTGTTATTTTTCTTATTTAATTCACGATTATATAATATGGGGACACATTTCTCGACGCATTTACAGTGACAACTATTTGCTTGCCTAGTTATCTTTTTCCGACGTACTATTTAATGTTATCTTAAAACACAATTAATTCTTAAAACACAATTAGGAAACTATTTCCTCTAGTTTGGACCTCCACTGAATGGCTGACGACGGCAAATTTACATCAATAAAAACGAATATATTTTTTAATTGTAATAAAACGCAGTAGTTGGAGATTGGAATATTTTGGATCGGTCGCCACTTCTAGGCATAACAGGATCATAACTGATAATGAGCGAGACTCGAGCCCGAAACTCACTGCTCTGCAGGTGCATTACCTAGCTACCGCCGCCTCTTTTATTTAAACAAAAAAATTTTCTCGTTAGAAGCGAGTTGCAAACCTGCAACTCAATCTTTAGTAGCCGCAACCAATCGGCTCTTTTAAGTGTAACACCAAATAAATGCTGGTTGGTAGTTTTAAATAGAAAGTTCTCATTGATAAAAACATACCACCATGTAATAGTAATTTTCTAGTAATATTTAATGAATGATGAATAAATATTTCTTTTGTATAATAAATCAACTCTTCCATGCGACAACATTTCTTCTCGCTTCGAAACACCGATATGTGGAACAGCCTCCCCGATGACATCGTTGACGCTTCAAGTATGAATGATAAAGCAGGAACAGACTAGATAAAGCTATGGAAAAATATATCTTCAGACTTGAAATGCCTAGCACCATATCGAACCCGGTGCAAGTCTATAGTAGCTACTTCAAACTATCGTCAGATTGGACAAGATCCGGTCGAAGGACCTGTTTTAGATCTCCTGTGGACAAGTCACGAAAAGTACAAGAATCGGCGACATTTCAAATCAGGCCTACTCTTCAGCGCCAATATTGCTATGATATGTTATGCAATGTAATCATAATCATTAAGTACTCATTACTTATCGGAAGGCGCGATGGCATTGCCGCGGTAGCTCCAGACAACGGTGAGCGGAGCGTCGCCTCGCGCCCTGCACTCGAGCGTCGCGGCCACCCCCGCCTCCACCTCCACCGTCACCCGCCCCCCCTCCGGGAACCAAGGGGGCTCTGGCACCGAGTGATTAACGTTGATTTAGCGAAAGATTTTTTTTATATTTTACGTAATAACATCATTAGCGTCTTCAAAATTGATCTAAACAAAAATAGAATAGGAGGAAATCAAGTTTTTTTTTCAAACTTACAATATGCTTCTCGAATCCTGGACCATCTCCAATAATCCAAAAATTAAATTTTGGGTTATCCAGTGGAATTAAAATTTTTTAAACTAACGCGGCTTTGAGAATTCACTAACACGGTAACTGAAATCAACAACCTCGAATAGCATCGATTAAAAAATGCAATTGAAAATTCACGAACTCGAATACAATCTCCTTAAAATAAAATAGATCATCGACACATGCACGCCCATAAACAACGAAGCTTCTCGAGACAAGTAATTCTGGCATCCAACAAAGCAATTCATTTAGTTTTAGTAATATTATGAGGAAATATTTGGAACACACAAAGCCTATATAATAATTATTTTACCTCACGGAAATGTAGCACATTGGCATCTGAGGAAATGTGGAGCCGTTTTGCCTTGTGAAGGCATGAATGAAGGCGAGATTTTACGATGAGGAAAATGTTGCAATTAAAGAGATTTAATAGCAATTTCTCAGGGAAAAAATTATTCCATTGCAACACTTCGATTATTGCTCTCGCGACCACATTTAAAATGCAATAAAACACACTGTTGGTACGGGGTACCGGGCATTTGCACAAAATTAAATAACAAAATCCAATAAGTTACAAATACAAAATGTATGAACAACTAACTCACTCCTCAGTTCAGATATTTCCAGTTTGGTTAGATTGCTAATTTCAGAAAAATCACAATATACATTATAAGCCATAAATCAAGAATATAAAAATTTTATTTTATTATCAAATTTGAATGCAGTTATTCGTATTATGGCGCAGTCATTGAGAAATTCATTTTACATACACAGTAGTTCATATTAAATATTTGTTTCCAGACGGTCAAACCCATTCAAGTCTCTCTCTCTGATACTAAAAACATTTACGCCAATTCACGAGAGCTTTTGGTAGTTAAAATGTTGCAAATAACCAGATTGGACTTCAATTTTTTAATCGGTTTCATTGCAGCTTCGCAAGGTTTGCTCTCCAAGCCACACTTACAATTCGGTAATGTTGAGGCAAGCAGTTTGCTTCACTCAGGCCTCACCGAGGACTGTGATGGTGACGAGCTTGGCAAGTTCGTTGCCGACATTGTTGGAGGCTTGGCAAAGGTAGCGGCCTTCGTGCTTTCTGGTCGCTCGGACGATCGTCAGTACACTTCTGCCTTCACTCTGATATGGACCTAAAACGCAATATTTTGTGCTTATGTTGACATACATGTTGTAGTTGAGATTATTGAATACTTATTACACTAGCTTGACTGGGCTAGGCTATGGTCGCTCTAGTACGCACCTAGCCGTAAAGGGAATCATTTTGAGCCATGTTGATTTTGAGATCAACACTAAAAACTTGACGATATTATATAAGAATAGATTATATACCTGTATAATGGGTTTTCTTCTGAAGGGCAGTTCGCAGTTGCAAGAGGTATATTTTTTAAGTCAGTACCGCTTTGGAATTGAAAAAAGAGGTGCAAAGATATCGAAATAATTTTTTTTACATGAAAACCTGTACCTTAATCTACTTTTTTACATAATTTCATGAATATTTAGGCACTTGTCATAACGTGGCACCCGTTTTTGAATACCCTCCTGACTTGTTAACCACTGCATCACAAGTGACGAGTGCAGTGTGATGCATTTGATGCATCAAGTGCAGTGTGAAGCATCACACTGCACTTGAAGGAACACTTGGGCGGTCGGCGTCTTCAAGACGATAACGAAGTCAAAACATTTGTGATGCAGTGGTTAACAAGTCAGGAGGGTATTCAAAAACGGGTGCCACGTTATGACAAGTGCCTCAATATTCATGAAATTATGTAGAAAAGTAGATTAAGGTGCAGGCTTACATGTAAAAATAAAGCTATTGCGATATCTCTGCACGTCTTTTTTCTAATTCCAAAGCGGTACAGACGTAAAAAAAATGCCTCGTACATGAAACATGTGATACATGAAATTTTTACATAAACTGACCTTTTTCATGGTATTGTCACTGCTTTTAATAATATTTGTACCCGGAAACATTCATGCAAAGAAAATGAGTAAATCTCATTGATGGAGGTAGAGAAAATTAAACTGAATCATCCATTTAATTGCAAAACAGAACACGATACCAACTCCTGTATTCAGTGCCTGCATACCTGAATATGGCCGCTGGCTGTCGTCTCCCGTGGTCACGGCGTAGGGGGCCTCCTGCTTGTCCTGGTCGCCGTACTTTTGGCTGATGGCGCCCCAGCCACCCGAGGCTGTGCAGCAAGCGTACATTTATCAAGGGTTTTCCAATCTAAACTCTACTCATTTATTTCTTTAAATAAATATTATCCATAGGTAAGTAGCTAAGACTTTATTTTGTTAAAATATGATTTTCAGAATTGAAAATCTGAACGACATTGAAAATCTAAACGTCATTGGAAATCTGAACGTGATTGTAAATCTGAACGTGATTGAAAATCTGAACGTGAATTCAAATTATCCTACATCACCAATACGCCGTGAAGTGTTTATATTAGAAGAATAATTTTATATTTATTCACTGAGGATCCAATTATGGAACTCACGTGTCTGTTGCCGCCAGCTCACTGATGGTCTGGGGAAAGCCTTGGCGCTGCAGGGCAGCTCTAGCGCCGCGCCCAGCGCAACACTCGCGTCCTCAGGCTCCTGCACCCACTCGGGCGGCACTGCACATTTAATAAGTTAAATTAATTGATTATGGAGACGTTAATTTGTTTACTTCGGCGGTGAATTTTGCATGATGACTGATCAATTGGTGGGAAGACAGGTAAGTTGACATTAGGTTCATAGGATAACTTATTAAATTTGGGGAATTATTATAATAATAATTGAAATCTAGGAAAGCCATAAAAATAATTGAAATCTAAGAATTCCGGCCATAGATTGAAATGGATATATAATAGTGAACAAAAATGATCGAAGAATTTTCGGTAATACTTTCTTAGTTGTTTAAAACAATACAAATATAATAGCTGAAATAAATTCTTTTCCAATCTGCAATACACCTCAAACCGTCAAATGTCACATGTATAAATAAAAGAAAAATAGTTCGTAAACCACATGTTTAGAACTACAATTATACAAATTGATTTTCTTTAATCAGACCTAAAGTCATGAATATAAACACATGTTTAAATGCAGCACTTTAATTTATGATCCTTCACAAAAGCTCGTTTATATCCAAAGGCTGCCAAAAACAAGGTCTTGCAGTAAGCTGTTAAAGTCGTTAAGTAAATTTAATGGTCTTTGGATTTCTACAATAATTAATTGATCTCGCTCTAAAAATAACACTGTTTCTAGTTAAAAAATAATACACTTGACATATTCTCCTCCCACAAGTTCACTAGTCCAGCAGAGACAACAAATGACCTACCACTGACGGTAAGTTGCGCTGAAACAGTGGTCGACATAGCCGAGTTCGAGGCTGTGCATGAGTATTTCCCAGAGTCCTCGCCGCTGGTTTTCTCGATGGCAAGAAGTGAAGTGAACTCATTAACGTGCGTGATGACCACGTTGGAAGTCTGCTCGAGTTGGGTGCCGTCTTTGGACCAGGTGAGGGTGATGGGCGTGTCGCCCCCCAACACGAGACACGTGGCCTGGGTCCGCAATCCAGCGCTGTTCTCACCAACGAAGTAGACGTTCGCCAGCCTGGGAGGAACTGTCACGAGACCAACAATATTGTTTCATATGGGGTTACTGTCTGTATATATTATTGTGTATGGAGGGAACTGTCAAGATACCAACAATATTATTGTATATATGGAGACCGACAAGCGTAACTGTCACGATACCGACAAGCGAAGACAAAAATCTCCCATATTAAATTATTTCAATTTCCATTTCCGATCTCTGTACCCCTATAGCTAAAATATCCTATAATTCATTGTATGAACCCACAATTTACAACCTACAATGCCAACCGGTGTGATCAACAAGCATCGAGAAATCCAACAATAAGACAAGACTTTCCGTCAGCCTTGTTATTCGGTGTCCAATAAAAATAGAATTAAAACCTTTGACTTGAATGTGGAGCGTCTGGTGGTCAGAGCGGCCTTGCTTGTCGAGCGCCGTGCAGGAGTAGCTGCCTTCGTCGCCCGCTCGCGTGACCGCAGCGATCGTCAGCGTCCCGTTGGCGTGCACGCGCTGGTGGTGCGTCGCCGGAAGCTGCACGCCGTCTTTTAGGAATATTAATGGCGATAGATGTGTATAAGAGACAGACNATACGGGTCAGAGCCGCACCACAAGACTGACGACCGGACAGCAACGGAAAGCATGAGTACAGGTACGAGCTGCACCACGATGCCGACAACCAACGCAATGATCAGGAATTCGAGCCCTAATGCACTGCCAAGAACACACAACCGGGGTGGCAGTTACGCCTCAAAATCGCGACTATTGAAGGGTACGTGCCTCCAATAAGCTGCTGATAATTTACTCGAGCGCAAAGGTTATTAGCCTCTACGACACGAGGGTGCGAATGGAACGGCTGTTAACCGCCCAACGCAGTGAAAATCCGGAACTATCCAAGAACTCCACCTTCGCCGTTATTAGTCCGTTAAAGGAACTCATGAAGAGTTATGCCCAGAACTGCGGTGGAGTTTATTCTTGTAAGCCCAAATTTGGCTTGCCTTCCTTCGAGTCGAAACCGTGGCAGCCCGACCCCGGACCACTGAGCACACACAACTTCTCCGCGTGGGGTAACTCAGCAAAAATGAGCTTACCTCAACATCCCGTTTACAATGTACGAAACAGACCGTAAATGCTTTCTAAGTGTAAAAAAATAATATATTACAATACAATAAAGTCATCATAGTTTTACTCATTTGGCAAACTAATCACAGTTAACAGTAGAATAATCCTAAACCAATTCCAAAGTGATCAAACTCTCCATCGTTCATGACTACCTAGCGCACCGTCGCGAGGCCAGGAGCAGCTCAACCAATCACGTTGGAGGTACACATTCAGTCTCGTCTTAAGACGCTAACAACTAACTCCTGAAAATATCACAGCTAGACGAGACTCCACATTACAGTCATGAAATAAATATATGTTTACGCATTACTTAGTCATACATAAATTAAATCCTTGAGTTAACTCAGAAGCGAAACAATGTTCTCAAAAAAATAATCCACAAAAATTGTGTTCCGTCACACATGCACGTGGCTGATCACGTCGCCATGAGCTGACACGTACTGACCCATTACGAATCTGATGAGCAGAGATGTTTTAATGATCTCTGTCATGTGACTCATCCCATTACCATCAGCAGATACGGACTGACTAAAATTCAAGAAGAATTGAACATCCCCCGTTTTATTTCCCTAAAAAGGACCATCAGCTGCCGTTGGTATCGAGTGAAGAACCTACCTCTGATCGTAAGGCCACTTGTGAACACCTACTATCGAATATCAGGTGTTTACGCAGAAGAATCGTCCTGAACGCACTTGAATGTACATGCTATCGTAATTTATTCATTTACCTGTTCTCGCACCATGTCTCCAAACCGAGCCTCTAAAATTCGTTTCCGCGGGCTGTAGAATGAAGAGTGCACTTATGGTAACCTGAATTTTATTGCCTTCTTGTAATTTAAAAAAAATGCATTTGAATGGCATTTAAAAAAAATGGCTAAGCTGAAAAAGTATACTGACAAATGAAAGCCGATGGCCTAGTGCAAAAGAAAAATAATTAGAAAAAACACGAAAAACGACGTTCTTTCTTCACAGCAACACAACTTTTCTTTATGTGTTATACTAGAGATCTTATGCTAGGTAAAGCCATAGATTTTCGGAGCAACTTCGCTTTCAGCCGCCGTCCGAAGACTGTTTGTCCCCTGAAACTTTGGAGAGGTAACTTCTCGGCAGAATCAGCGGAAGATGGATCCTCAGCTCACCAACAATGGTAAACATGTTAGTAAAGTTCGGTATGGCGCTTACGAAAAACTATTCGCTGCATGGTGCTCACGACACTTTGTCAAGGCTCAGCAGATATTGCAGTTTGCTGCTATTATAGCGTCTGTCTAAGTTTCGAACACTGCGTTCTTTATTCGCGTCGTACTCGAACACGAAATCATTTACCCATCTTAGAAGCTAAAATTCAGACAATAAGGAGCAAATCACATTGAACAACGTTCATTCTGTCTGATATCATCTACGATATTATAATATATAATATCGTAGATATATAATACCTACGATATTATATCTGCATGATATAATATCGTACTACGACTTATTGATACGTTAGTCTTACAGTTTGATTACGCAAGCCGATCAGTAACGTAAAACTCCCCAACAAGCAAAATATTTTAAGTAGGATCGATAACAGCACAGATTAAAAAATTGTATGCTAATACGCTTGCCGTATTCAGGTCAACATCTGCAGGGGTATTTAACACAAAGCGAGTGTCCATTGAACACGAAAATTTCACAATTTTAATTAGCATATTTCACATGTCTACACTTTCAAATTTTAATGGACTCAACTTACTAAATAATGTGTTTCATGAGTAATAATAAATTAGAAGGAACTTGATAAAAAATGTAAAAACAGATGTCCAATTTGGTCGTCATTCATGTCTTGCAAATCACGAAATAGCAATTTTACAGAAAATATTGAATAATGAAATAAATTTTCAGGTTTAAATATTACTTACTACGAATGACAACAAAGGAGGATAAAAAAATTTGCCAGAGGTAAAATTTTCTATTAGGGAATTTATGGACAAATTTCATACTGTGATCGTTAACCACCGTATGTACGGTTTAAGCGTGAATAGATCAACACTCGTAACTGTAGACAAAAAAGAAGAAATTTGCTTCAAGTGAAATATAGTGAAATATCGCTCATACCATGAAAAAACAATGCTCAATTAACTGAAAACTTTTACCGGGAACTAAAGAAATTAGAAATTTCAACCAGCACTAGAAAATTGAGCACTGAATAATGAGAAAATAAAGTTCATGGAATGGAAAGGTCATTCATTTGACGAAATCGAAATTTGCCTTCAATAACTTCCAATATTAACTTGCTGCTGTGATAAAATGAAATTTGGCCGAATTCCTGCTAATTCCTAATTTTGCCTAATTCCTGCTGAATTTGATTACGCATTTAGAATGTTCGCGTGATTAAACAGTAGCTCCTTTAATCATTTTAACCTCATTCCCTTAACAATTTCTGACGTATTTTGATGGAACATATTTTTTTAATCCGTATTCGATAGTTAATTTTTGAACCCGAAAAAAATAATTCCGGCAAAAAATTAAAGCGTCTACGGCCTTATCCGTCCTCTGCGGAATAATCATCTGAAATGTATATGATGAAATTTTTGTATAAGCTGGAACAAAATTGTCACACCTATGATTCTAAAAACGAAAAGTAAGCCGCTTTAATAATTTTTTTGCGCAATGAGCACCGACGAAATAAAAATAAAAAAGCTAATGTTGAGGTTGTAGAAGAATAGTGGGAATTGAGAGAAAAAGAATGCTAGTTTTCACGCAATTTTTGTCTCAATTTCGGTGGAGCTTTCTGAATCAATGTTCATGTATTTCGTATGGCATGCTATGTACTTTTTTCATTGCTAATGTTAAATAATTGATCTTGATTAGTTTTACCGAGGTCATTTAAAAAAACTGATTATGTAATTTTTGCCTCTGCAGTAACTAATTTCCATTTAATTTATATTTATATTTATTAGTAACTAATCCGTTAACCTCATCTCTGATCGCATCATTGCCACCATTTCATTGGCACTCAAGCACACAATAAAATGATGCAACTTATAACTGAGATATCGTGTATTAAAATAGGTTCATGACTTATATGGTTATTACTTTTTGTATAATAATTATTGTTCTATATGCAATTATTACGATTTAAATATTGTTCTAAATGTAATTATGTTACATGTGTGTCACTAAGAGGAATGAATTTTAAATTGCGGAATTTCTCATTTCTTTGTCCATTCATTTGGATGATTTTCAAGTGTAGTGAAAGAAAGCGATCATTCAAATTCATCACAAGCAGTGATCGCAGTTCAAGAATCCACATGTAATCAAAACTGAAATGCCACGGCATCATTTATACACCTTATCACAATGCAAGGTTCTTGAATTACATTTGCGAAAGTAAAGAGATTTTTGAAATATCGCTCATACCATGAAAAAACAATGCTCAATTAACTGAAAACTTTCACCCACCGGGAACTAAATAAATTGAAAATTTCAACCTGCACTAGAAAATCGAGCAGTGAATAATGAGAAAATAAAGTTGATGGAATGGAAAGGTGAACAAGAGACATAGCTACACGACGAAATTTGACGAAATCGAAGTTTGCCTTCAATAACTTTCAATAATATCTTGCTTCTGTGATAAAACGAAATTTTGCCGAATTCCTGCGAATTCCTAATTTTGCCTAATTCCTGCTTATTTTGACTAAACAATTAGACAGTTCACGTGATTAAACAGTAGCTACTTTAAACAAATTTTAACCTCATTCCCTTGACAATTTCTGACATATTTTGATAGAACTTTTTTTTAATTGGTATACGATAGTTTATTTGAACCCCCAAAAAAAAAAAATTGGCAAAAAATTAAAACATCTACGGCCTTCGCCGTCCTCTGCGGAATAATCATCAGAAATGTATATGATGAAATTTTTGTATAAGCTGGAACAAAATTGTCACACCGATGATTCTAAAAACGAAAAGTTCTCCGCTATAATAACTTTTTTGCGCAATGAGCACCGACGAAATAAGAATAAAAAAGCTAATGTTGAGGTTATATAGAGTTTCAACAATTTTTCAAGTTTTCTAAAAACTTCCTTTTCAATTACACTTAGGCGTCGAATAATGATTCTGGATAAAAAAGACACGTTTTTGCTTCAGGTTATTGGCAATGTTGTTAATCTCATCTTTAACTTTTTGCGTTTGGTTAGTACTACATGAACAAAATTTGGTAGGGTCGCTCAAAAGCTCTGATAATTTTTGCATATAGACTGCTCTGTCTAATATCTAAAAAGGGAAGTTTTTAGAAAACTTGAAAAATTGTTGAAACTCTATATAAAAATAAAGTCCGATTTATTATTTCTAATGTTGAGGTTGTAGAAGAATAGTGGGAATTGAGAAAAAGAATGCTAGTTTTCACGCAATTTTTGTCTCAATTTCGGTGGAGCTTCCTGAAACAATGTTCATGTATTTCGTATGACATGCTATGTACTTTTTTCATTGCTAATGTTAAATAATTGATCTTGATTAGTTTTACCGAGGTCATTTAAAAAAACTGATTATGTAATTTTTGCCTCTGCAGTAACTAATTTCCATTTAATTTATATTTATATTTATTAGTAACTAATCCGTTAACCTCATCTCTGATCGCATCATTGCCACCATTTCATTGGCACTCAAGCACACAATAAAATGATGCAACTTATAACTGAGATATCGTGTATTAAAATAGGTTCATGACTTATATGGTTATTACTTTTTGTATAATAATTATTGTTCTATATGCAATTATTACTATTTAAATATTGTTCTAAATGCAATTATGTTACATGTGTGTCACTGAGAGGAATGAATTTAAGATTGCGGAATTTCCCATTGCTTTGGCCATTCATGCAGACGATTTTCAAGTGTAGTGAAAGAAAGCGATCATTCAAATTCATCACAAGCAGAGATCGCAGTTCAAGAATTCACATGTAATCAAAACTGAAATGCCACGGCATCATTTATACACCTTATCACAATGCAAGGTTCTTGAATTACATTTGCGAAAGTAAAGAGATTTTACTACAAACATTTGGTGCTATCAACGAAATAGTAAGATCATAGCTTCAGATATCCTACTAGAGAATTGCTGAACTCTAGCTCCATGAGCCAAAGCACTAAACTTTGAGCGTAAAGAATCATAATAAGTCTCTTTAAGTTTAGCATCACAAGGGTTAGGGTACTCTATTGCAAATTCAAGCCTTCAAGTGCAGCCAGTTTTATTTTTCCACGGCTGCTACTCTGAGACGCAGTTTAGCTTTTCCTCGCCAAGATTGAGCCGCTCAGAGACCTAACATCTTTTCTCTCCATTGAAGTTTCAATTGAGCTCAATAAATGCAAATGAGGAGGCTGCCCACAGGCGTGAAGACCGCCGTGCACATTCTGGCTGCATTTACTAATACCTTGCAATAAATGACTTCCAACATTTCTGGTATAATTTAACCAAACCGTAGAGCTATTAGCTATTGTAGACTCTTGGAAAGTTATTTTGGTTGTTGACTGTAGGGAGATTATTTCTTCGTGGATATAAGATATCGGGTTTGAATCGATCGCTAATCATTTGGCTTCACAGCTCGAATTAATTTCTGGGAAGACTAGACATTTTTATCTGTTGTAGGGGGATGAATTTCTCTATTTTGAGATCACAAACAGAAGAACTAGTAAAGGAAGTTAAGAAATAATCTCGAAGTTATGGTGATTGAACTTACCATTATTGTTTCAGGTAGTGCCAGGCGTATCAACAAATCCATATCGCAATATCTATGTCCGCTTTACAGTGGAAGAGGAAAGGTCTTGCGTTTTTGTACCGTCAACCAAGACAGCTCCGAAATGAGACTCAATTTACAAAGATATGTGGTCTGAATTCGTCACTTACGAAAATTAAAAACCTGAATGATTTTGCGGATGATTGAATTGATGTAGCTACAGAAGTGTTTAATAAAATGAATATAAGCGGTGAATCGTCTACGGTTCAGCTTATTCAGTCAGTTTTCACCGTGGGAGTGAGAAAGTAAACCCGTGCGTAAGGGGTCTGTCCACATTTATGCAATAGTCTTTTCCTTCAATACCGTCACTTTGCTCAGTGCTGGGTCTCCTGAATAAAACTGTCGACCCTATTCTCCCACACTGAGCAGGTGAGCAAATAGGCATAATGCAATAATTGTGTCCTTGTATTTTCTGTATAAAACTATAAATATTTGGAATTCTACTTGGATAATAGAACTAGGTAAGATAAATAGATGTAATCGCATCGATATGAAGGGGAGCGTCTACCCTAAAATTTATTTCGGCTATTTACAGACGGATCACTCTGAAACTTGGTACGCTCAAGTAAAATAAAAAAAAACTTTTTGTTCATGTGAATTTTTCGAAATAAATGAAAGAAAACGTGAAAATCATAGAAAACGGCCAAAATGGGGGTACCGTAGAAATCTATCTCCTCCTAGGATTTTCAAGCTATAACATCGAGACGCATATCATTCGATGCGTAAGGACCATATCTACAAAACTGTCTAGGCGTTCTTTGAAATTCTAATTTTTGTTTGAGGGGGAAATTTTTCGTTAATTTTTCGGAAATTTTTCGATTTTTTCGATTTTTTTCCCACTTTTTACTAAATAAAATCTACACTATAACGAAATTAGAAAACGCCTACACAACTTTGTCGATCTTTTATTTGCGAATCAAATGATATATGTCTCATTGTTGCAGCTTTAAAACTGTAGGAGGAGATAGGTTTGCAGTGAAAATAAGTTAACTTTCCAGTAGAGCCCGACAAAGTCGCGCGCGCCTCAAAATAGACATTCAAGGGTGCAAGGTTGCAAGACAAGACGATACTGGAGCTCAATTTTTGTCAAGGATGGTGCGAACGGTGGCACGAGAACTATCCCGTACGACTGCAGGTGGATAACTGATGCACAGCGTGTTCAGCCTAGCCATTTAGGTGGACAGCCGGTAATTTCGGCCTATCTTAAATGTTAAAGAACTTCACTACCCCTAACCCTTTCGCGATATGTCGTGAACGCATAAATCAACGTACAGAGATGGTTATGGTACCGTTGGATAGGTCAGAATGTCAGCTTTAAGATGAGACTAAAAACCGGAAAAGCCGAAATCCAAAATTTTAGGGTAGACGCTCACCTTAATTTAGGCTTATATTTTGAGCAGGTCAGCTCCTAAGGACTGAACCTTGTCCCACGGGTTCAATTATATCCATTTTCTTCCAATATCAGCCATACATTCTCGTATTACTTCTATCTTCAGCTTGTAACGTAGATCCTAATTTATAAATGCGACCTCCAAACTTGATTTTGTTTTGCATACCACCTCCAAATGATAATTCAGACCGACGTTCCTGGACACCGTGATATGAATGGATAATAGCCGTGAGAATAATTAGGTTGAGAAAAGAACCCAGAATTGGCCTTTCCTATGCTTTGACGAAGAGACCTCTACGTGTGATTAAGCATCGACTGACACATAGACTATAAATGCACAAGGCTCTTTAATACCGAAAATTAGTTTGAAACTGGAACAATCGCAGTTGACATACAGTTCTTACGAACAGCGTTGGACTCAGGACTTAGGATCAGCCAATGAACCGCAACATTTATCTCGAATACGTACGGTACAGACCAACTGTATAGTCTGTGCTACTGCGGCGTATGGAAGCCGTCCAGGGTCCAGGTGATGTGTGGCGTGGGTGTGGCAGTTACCTGTGTGACTGTGGCAGAGGGAAGCCGTCCAGGGTCCAGGTGATGTGTGGCGTGGGTGTGGCGCGGGCGATGCACTTCAGGGACACGGCAGGCCCAGGTTGCAGCGTGTGCGCGATGAAGCGGTACAGCAACACCGGCGCCGAGGCTGCAAGAAGACAAATCACTACTTGCAATTTCGTCTCCATAGCCAATAATAATAAATAATGATCATCTGAATTATGGCGACAACGTGCACCTCTGCCAATTTTATAAGCGAAATACTTTTGATCTTTGTTCATGTTTCTAATGTCATGGGATCAGAAACTGAATAAAATATAAGAGTTCTAATTAAAACGATATAAATAGTTTATTCAGAGGAACTTTCCCGCTGTTGGATGCTTTCTTTATAACTCAGAACCAAAAGCTGCTCGCAACATAAACCTAGACCCGACATGTTAAGAAAAATCAAGGAAACACAGGAAAATATTTGAAACCAGACAAACTGGCTCGTAGATAAAAAAGTCAAACTTTATAACAGCATTTAGCACAGCTGCGAAGTGAAAGCAACTATAGGGACCGGTACGGAGATCTGAAAATTTGAGCGGCGTGCCACGAGAGTCTGGGATAACCTTCGATGGTATATAGAATGTTGCCAAGACACCCACCCCACTTCGGTAGGAATGGAAATGCAGTTGATGCAGTTGATAAAGCAGTGTGTGTTCGAGTACATCACGTTTATTGACACCGGCCACGTTTCTATGCACATAAAGAAACTCGATAAAATTATTTGAACAAAAAAAAAATGTCATAGTCAATCCAACATATTCGGCAGGAAATCTTTCATTGCCGTTTAGAAACCAGCTTCCAATTCTCAAGAGTCCGCATGTCCTACAAACAGCTGAAAGAAGTCTCTTCTCAGAGAACAGTTACAAAGCGAACACTAATCTCTTAGCCACTCACTGCCGAGAGCAACAAAGACGTGTTGCTGCACGATGTCGTCTCTGTATTGAGCACGGCACTGGTATGCCCCGACGTCGTGAGGCTGAGCGACGTCCAGACGTAGCGAGCTCAGCACAGCGGCCGCCTCCGAGGCTGCGCCAGCGCCACTCGCCCGCTCTTCTGTGATCGTAACGCGAGCGCCACTCCTGTCAGAGACGATGAATCGGGCAGTCAGATATATGTATACTCGTCACTATGTTGGAATCTATTTTAAATTTTATAATTTTCAGGTTCGTCGACCTTATTGCTAAAGATGATATATACAATTCATAACTAATAGGCACCGTTCCCGTCAGGAACGATGAGTCAGGCAGTCAGAAGCGTTTAATTGTATATACTCGGCACTTTGTTGAAATTTAATAATTTGACGTTTATAACATCAGGTTTGTTGATTTTATCCCAGAATATAATAAATACAATTCATAACCTAAAAGTTACCCCTAATCTCAGAGACGAGGAGTCGGGCAATCAGAAGCATTTAATTGTATCCATTCGTCACTAGGTTTGAATCTAATTTAAATTAATTAATTTGACTTTTAGAATATCAGGTTCGTTTATCTTTTTCCTTAAGATGATAAATACAATTCATTAATTAAAAGTTTCCTCTCCTGTCAGAGACGATGAGTCGGGCCATCAGAAGCATTTAACCCTCTACCGCCCTATGTCACTCATTGGGAACATAACTTAACATACCAACCAACTTAAGGGGACCGACCTAGCATACGGAAACTTCTACAGTTATTATCCGATTGTCATGAAACTTCACATACATACGTAAAATGTAAAAAAAAAACATTTTGCTCCTATGAATTTTTTGAAAAAATTGATAGAAAACGTGAAATTCATAGAAAACGGCAAAAAGGGGTACTGCAGAAAATCTATCTCCTCCCACAAATATCATCCTACAACATCGAGACACGTATCATTCGATTTGTAAAGACCATATCTATCGACTCTAAGTGTCACTTTTTTCATTTTCCACCTAGTTTTTTTTTGATTGGCTGCTTAATGCCAGGCCTTCCTTTGTGGAGTGACCAGCGCGTGATTTATCCTCGTAGAGTTTTGTTAAGGGACCTAAAACCCACCTCCCTTTGAGGAGCTGTCACAAAGTCATTTTTCGACGCACAGGGACGATACTTATATCGTTCGATGCGCAAGAAAACAACCTTTAAGATGAGATAAGAAACAGAAAAACTCAACATTTTCAAATTTTTGCTAGGTCGGTCCCCTTAAATTATGCGTAAACTATTTAGTCTAGCAACCTGAAGACGTTTGTAAGCAATAGAGAACATTTTACAGTTGTCGTACGTGGCGGCAATCATCAGAGCAATTCATTTTGCGCCCACTATAGCAATGTATCCATTTGGGTAGGCTTGTGTGACAATATTGCTCCGGTTACTCATGTCAGGTGGTAGAGGGTTAATTGTCTCTACCCGTCGCGTGGTTTGACTCTAATTAAGATTTTATAATTCGACGTTTAGATTATCAGGTTCGTCGATGTTATCCCTGAATATAATAAATACAATTCACAAACTAAAAGTTACCGCTACTGTCAGAGACGATGAGTAGAGCAATCAGAAGGGCTTAAGATTACCCACTTATCACGTGGTTTGAATTTAATTAAGATTTAATTGCTATCTCTTCAGAATTCCAAGTTCATCTTCCATATGTGTCACAATAATCAATAAAATAGGGAACTAAGTTTGTGTTTAGATGGCCAAATTGAAACTAACTCGTGGCCTTTCAATTAATTTTTTAAGAAAGCGGAAAAGCATCAACTCGTGATATGCTTTATTCCTTTAAATGCAGCTCTATATCATATCGAATGCTTACTTTATCTTCTACGCTCATATATCATTCGGCAATTGTGGAACTACTTCAAAAACTAATAGCTTCTCACAATATGCGCAAAACCTAATTAACCCTAGTAAATATACCAGGATGATGTGATAGTTAGGCCAACGATATGTCAATAAACCGAAGTGCCATCGTTTGAGTCATAGGGAAATTGCAAGGCTTGATTGCAGTTCATGGGATCAAACATCAAATATCCGGAATATCGACCGGTGCTTCCATGCGGGTTGTAACGCGCGTGTTAGCAAGTAAATCGGCTTCATCGACCGAAGAAGCAATTCCAATTTAATTTGTCGGTGAAATAACTATGCCTAGAATTAACGGCATAATTTAGAATGGCGTTTTGCTGCTTTGTCAACACGTTTTGTTATCATTTGGTAGCTTATTAAGTTAATAAAAAGACATTTAATCCATTTGATTCAATATTTATTTCTATTTAATACGTTTACATTAGTAAGACAGGGATGCGACGCTAATGCATTCATTGGCCAAATAATGCTCTGCATAGTGGTTTAAGAAAATTGTAGCATTATATCATTCAATCCAATTAATTATCTTTGTTCAAATCAGATTAAAATCATCAATTACACTCAATAAAATTCCCACGCATCATCTATACCTTTCCAATAGCGTGATAATCATATTAGACTTAATCGTCTCCTTAATTGAGCTGGCCGAGACTGCGTACGGTTTGTGCCTTATGAAATTGATTCAAATAAATAGCCTGTGCAATTAATAGAATTCGACGGTACCTGGAAATGATTGACGAGTTTACCAGATCAAATTTTGGAGCAGCAAGTGGTTGCGCCACGAGAAACTCCCAAAACACTCAAATTCTTGCGTATAGAAATCCACGAGGGTGATTTTTTTCGCTTGAATGCAAGGTTTCCTGCTCAGCAAGCGTCTGCGTAATGTCTCATAAACGAGTAACCACGGGCTTCTTCCTATAATCTCGCTTTTTCCTAAACTGACAAACTGATCATATGGTGGAACGGCAAAAATTTGTAAATTTTTCTAATTTTTTACGAATAACTCAGCACCAAAAATATTGCAAATTGAATTCAGTTCCGAAGTGGACCAATTCCTGGACGTGGAGTGTGACCCAGGAAATTTTAATTTTGAAACCGTATAATAATAATCAGGAAATAACTGGCGCGTGTCCCAGTAAATTCTACTATAATACTAAAAAAAAACGATTAAGTGTAACAATAAAAATGAAGTTCCGAAACTTGTAGACGTAAAGATTTAAAAAGAACCATATAAAAAGTTTTGCCGTTTGCAATCGTCCTTCGTGAGAAACTTAACACGTATTTCCAAGAGCCCAGTTTAATACCAGCGGGCGAGCAATGCCTAATAAAACAGGACTCAGAGAGCTTCGTTGTAAAAATAAGAAATAAATAAAATTACACTTAATGTGTGAGGAAGTTTCCCCTTTGATTGAAGTTACCTCTATTACAGCTCGTTTCTTTCAGATGATACGTCCATGTATTCATTCTTTTTTCGTTCAGATCATCGCGTTATGTTTTTTTCGTCAAGTAAAAAGTCCATTATATTGTAGAGGATATTAATCATTATTATTTAACAATCAAGGTATTAATGCAAAATTAGTAGGCAATAATTTTTATTGTATAAATGGTTTATTATCCGAATTTTTTAATTATCATCATTTTAGTTTGAAGTTTACTGAAGGCTATGTGCCCAGGGATGAGGTGATAGGACTACTGTGCCGTGGAAAGCCGGAGCAAAGGTATTTGTTGCGTTAGGATGTGAATAGGTAAATAAATTTGTAAATAGATTTGATTGTGAACAAATTGTGTAAATTTTTAAGTTATATTTTGTAAAAACTTTTTAATGTTTAGTTTACATTAGTTACTTATCTAATTTATGTGTTTCTTTTAGGAAAGCCTCAGAGCAAGAGTTGGCCACGAATCTCAGCACTAAAGCTGATGCGCAAAGCACCGCAAGATGAAAGCCGCGAAGGTGAAAGCGTTAACGTACTAGTGTTTTGTTTATCATGCTTTGTAACACCTCAATTATTTAATTTGTTCATTCGAAAGTGTGGTGCAATAAAGTGCATTATTTAAAATTAATTAGTAACCTGAACCCATACGATCATGTAGGCTAGTTGGGAGTTCTGCGTGCCTCAACAATATTAGAGTCTATCTATCGTGGGCATTGAGATGAGATGGAACATAAACATCTTGTTCACCATCAAATTACGAATAGAATTAATTTATATCACTTTTTAAGTAAATATTATTTGCGAGTGACCAGTTATAAATCAGTTCTGAATGTCAACTCTTCTACTAACTTCCTAAAATGCTCGAAATCACTGAACGATAAAAAGATCTCTTGTTCGTCACTCAAACAATTAATTCTGGCACTTTTACGTCATGGACACACAAAGAAATTTACATGTTGTAAACAGTCTTCTTCCGTCTGGTAAGTTACACGGCGGTAGCAAGGAGCCTTTGGGCAATAACTGTGAGTTTGTAGTTTTTTATGGGAACAGACTTTTTCTTCTTAATCGATCACTGAAAGACCACATATAATCACTTGCGAACAACTGACTGGTACACAAAATATATTCGGACCTCACCATATGCTTAATCAATCATGTTCGTCAGCCTAAAATCACTCTAAATATTATAATTTTTCAATAATTTAATTACATTATCCCTCCAGTTATAAATGTGAGAATTGCTGAATACTCACAACTATAGGTTGAATTAAAACACGAAAAATATTTGAAACGAACATTGCCCTATAGTCCGGCTCAAATTATCAGTGCTTTTGCATTACGATTTTTGTGGACGAATATTTATTCTTGAATTGCTGATAGCGAGAGCAACTCTCACCCCGACATGGAACAGTCAGCAGAAAGTGGCTCTTACAATTGTTTTTTTTATTTATACTGAGGCCAATAATAAATTTTTAATCATGAGACGTATAAGCTGAACCACCAAAACTAAATTACACATTGCAAGACTCAAGATAAGTTTTACTCTCATAAACAATCGTAATGCTTATATTTCAAGAAATTTCTTCAAAAAATAAAATTTGCTTTTCCTTATGTCCATCAAGATTATACGTATGTAGTCTCGCTTAAAAATTCGCAACGCAAATATTCTTTACCAAATATTATTCTTTACTAAAATATTTCTGAGAATTTCTCATTGGGTTGGATCTCATTGGGCTGGAAGTGTTTTCAACTGAGAACGTAATCACGACGAACTGTTTTGACTCAAAGTCTCTGGCAGATGGTGAACCTGGAGTCAGTGTACGGAAGGCAATCAGTGGCAGGGAAGAGCTCGTTAGTCGCGCACCTAAGGCCGTCTTGATGCCATTAAAGCGGCTAACGCGAGTCTGAGCACCTGACGCTGCAACGGCCACGACGCTCTCCGACAACACTATTACCCGCTCACTATCACCGGAACGTGTATTCCTAACTCAGGAGGATAAACGTTGCAACGTGCGGAAGGTGACTTGGCTCAGTGGCAGTTGGTATTTAAAATTCAGGGGCAAAATGACATTTAATTTCTGTTGTAATAATTACAGCCGTTAAACCAAGAGCCTTTTCGAAAAAGCTCGGTCCATCGGGATCCTATTATAAAACACTACGCAAAATGAATATTTTAACTATATCATCTAAATAATTTACTTGTCTTTAATTATTATTCATACTCATATTCTACAAACTAAAATATAGCTTATTACTTGGTTAAGACCTAATACTCGCAAATTCAAATAACGTCCTATAATTACTGTTCTCAGTGCATGACTGTTTTTTATATTATTTTAATGTTTATATAATAGTTTGGTAATTAGCAGTGTTGGTCATTCCAGAGTCAACAAATATTTGAAGCAGTAGAAAAAAATGGAACGAATTCTAAACAAGGGAAACGCATGCAAAGATTGATTATTAGAATGTACTCGGGCAATATATGTAGTCAGAATGAATGGACCTTTCGTAGCCTGATAACACGTGATGTGGTCCAGCTGGCTGCCCGTGACGTACCTGATGGCACGGGCGTCTTTGTACCAGGTGATGCGGTCCAGCGGGCTGCCCGTGACGTACCTGATGGCTGTGATGCGGTCCAGCGGGCTGCCCGTGACGTACCTGATGGGGCGGGCGTTTTTGTACCACGTGATGCGGTCCAGCGGGCTGCCCGTCACTCTGCATAGAAGCTGCAGTGGACGGCCCGTGGTGAGCGTTAACCTCATTGGCTCCATCTCAACGCAGAGGAGAAAAAAATGTTAGATTTTTCGATATTCGAGATTTAAGATCTATGTAAAATGGCGTATAAAACACTGTAGGGGTACGCTCACAGTGAAAGCAGGTTGCCAGCGTGCTGGTCACCTGCTCAGGCTGGCACCTGAAACCATAGAATACAGAAGCCTATTCGTACAGGTTTTCACTGTGAACACTTACACTATTATCCTATGTTCATTCTTGTGGTAGGTTGGAGCAGGTTGCCCGCGCGGGCAAACCTGCTTTCACTGTGTGCGTACCCTAGCACAGAATAGGGCTGGACGTGTTAGAATGGAGATGACGTTGAGAGTACGTAGTGTCATTGATTTTAAAGTAATGAACATGTGTCGGTGTATAAGTAGTTTAGACGCAGCTAAATTCTGGATTTGCCGTAAATGCCACAGTTCCTTTTGAAACTTGAGATTCTACCATCGGTTTTATAGAAACGTTCCACCAGACGATTGATTTCCCGCGCGTTCACCGCGAATCACCTCAGCGTGATTACTTTTTATGAGTGAAAGGTGAAGTTACCAAGCATCTGCCAAGCCCCTAGAGCCATAAAACCTGTCATTTGACTTGGAATCGGCTGCTGTACACAAATAAAGCTTCGCTGAGGTGCATTGAACGCCAGAATCACACTACATCAGTTCACTGACAATGCTGGACATTGCTTGAATGTCGTGAGCACCAGGCACTGTTAGGATTCTAAAGCAATTAAAATTATTTTAAAAATAAACTCAAGCGTTGACGCTTTGATGCCAAATGACATTTTCTGGTTCATATCTAGTTCTGTTGTTTTTTATGACAATAATCTATATAATTTATACGAAGATAGCGCAAGAAAACTATAACATGGAATAAAATAAAAAATTTTATTTTGTCCTAATTCTTCACCTTATTAATTGAGTGGCACTTCTTTTTAAATCGAGTTATGCACAATGAAAACTCAGACGTGCCCGAGAAAGTGCACGTCTGAGTGTAATAACTGTCGTATCAGTTTATGAATATCGGACAACTCATAGAAAGAATCTTTTTGTTATTCAAGTGTTGTGAACACAGTAGTATATTAATATAACAAGAGCTACTCGGGCTTATACCTACCATGAAGGAAACGTTTCCAAGCAGATCAAACTTTATATTAAAATAGATTTATGAATTTACTTTGAGTTATAGATGTTAGGGAATAGTATCGATTAATATAAAACAGAAATTATCATTTTAGTTCAATTCAATTCAATTCCCATCCAATTTGTTTAGAGTTTTCAGTTTTCGTTCAGACTTTTCCGAAATTCAGGCTTTCGTCATTCCAATGTTTTGTTCATTCATGTTTTTGAGACAAGCTGGAGAGGATACACGGCACATCGCATTGTAGATTCCCGTTTTTTAAATACATGTTTGAAAACTTGGTGTCTTTTATACGTACTAAACCTGCAAACATATTACTCGAGTTGAACAGAGATTATCCCCCAGCACAGTTATGGGTATTGGTGTTAATTTTGTTTAGAAAATGAATACTTCTCTTCACTATTCGAAAATTCCTAATTTCGATTCCAACATTCTCCAAAACATTCTTACACTTCTACTTCTAATTAATTCGAAACATAAATATTAAGTGGAACCTTAATTATCGAATAAAAAATGACGTTCAATCCAAGACCTTTACAGTATATGGATTGTGTTCAATGTGACAACTATGATAGGCAAATGAGAGTTTGCTTGTCACAAAAGCTGGCTAGGATGAACTTATTTCCTCTCACGAAACATGATGATAAATTAAACTAAATGAAGAACAGGATTTACTAACAGTCACACTCACCACGAGAGTGAGAGGTGTGGTGACTGACAGACGCGTTGAGATGGTGATCGAACCGACCGAGTTGTTCACCACACAGCGGTACTCCCCGGCATCAACCAATCTCGCTGAGCTCATCACTAGGTCACCACCAACCTCCCAGACACCTTCATTCATTGTGGCTATTGGTGATCCGTCTTTGTACCACCTGAATATATTAAAAAATTGTGAATGCTATCATCACGGTCATCTGCTTAGAAACTTTCTTCAAATTAAATTTTTGGGGAATTTATTTATTTAAGCAGCTCAAGTTTACGTACCAATGCATTTGGTTAACGTAACTAGTGAGGCTTTTAAGCCTGTGTCAGGCGCACAGATAACGTGTGGCTGGACACTAGGTAGGCTTGGGCGGGAAAGCATTATATGAGTATACATTATAAAAAATATGATCAGTACTCACAGGAGTGAGTAACATAGCGCATTTTCTCGTGCATAAATCAGTTTTCATTGTGATTAGTACTGTGCACTGAACTTATTACATCATTTTTCGTTTGGTTTATTACAATGCGGTTTGTTTGGAAAGGCCAATCTTCATTCAATCTAAAACTATATTTTAAATCACGAAACGTTTTAAAGTATTCTTAAAATCGGCGACAACGGGAAGTCACGGACGGACAGACATGAAGAGCACAATAGCGCATTTTTTTCATAAATGAAAAAATGCGCTAAAAATAATGTACATTCTTGTACGTATACTCGTGTACATTACAAAAAAATAAAGTATATTCTTGTATGTATACTTGTATACATTCAATAATGTATGTGAGTATACATTATAAAAATAATAAAGACTATCTCGTATCCATCACACAACTAACGTGCGCATGGGTGGCGGGAAGGCTTGGGCAGGACAAGGGAGTCTCACAGCGGCGCCCACAGCTGCCACCACGTCCAGCTGTCGGGGTGCCTCCGTCGCCGGCGCTACCGCTGGTTCTGAACCTGTAAAGACACGCTATATTTTGAACACAAATGCATTGCAATTTTAAGAGCAACTTAGAGTCAGGAAATCTTTATACAAAAAGAAACACAAAATCGTTAAAATTTAAGAGCAACTCAGACCCAGGAAATCTTTTGACAAGAAGAAAATCTTAGCGGAAAACTGTTTGCCTGTTCGTAAAGGTTTTCATGAATGCAAATTACATCCGTGTCACACACTAAAAAAATATTCTAATAACTTTTTTATAATTTATAAACAAATTAGATTTCTAAACATAGGAGAGCTGAACCATTTTTATATGACTAATTAACAAAAATCGTTTAAGGTTATTGCCACCTTTCGTAGCTTATTGAAGCGTTCATTTTACAGACAAACAAAATAAAGGAAACCATTGTATCTGGGACCGAAAATAAACATTCGCTAAATCAATGATCATTTAATAATTCTATCGTAAATCCGAAAAGAATATGGAGTAAGTTCAGAATTTTATCGATTATAAATTTGATCATATGATTATACCAGATTTATTGACAATTTAGAAGACTTATGCGGATTAAAAATGTATTGCTTGTAAATTTTATACAATATTCTTCATATTTTATCCACAAGTTTAGGAATTAATTTTCTTATTAGGCTAGTGAGCTTAGATATATAAATAATTTACATACTAAGACTATCAGTAACGTTGTAGCAATACGACACCAGCCTCTTCATCCGACCTCGTCCTGTTAAAACAAAGTGACAGCGCACGGCACAGAAACCTTCAGTTTTTCTTAACAGAATTTCTGTTCAGCAGAAACCTCTCTTAACAGAATTTCTGCTAGCTGACTCCCGCTGAGCACACTGAGCAGTTCTAAGGGGCCATGTTGGTGTTTATTTTGTTGAATTCAGCCGCTTTGTTGAAGTTTCCGTCACATTAAGCTGTGATATAAAGCGTTGTTTATAGTCTCTGTTGACAGGCAGTTGTGTTTAGAAGACGGCCGTGATGGTTGGAATTAAAGTCTGGGCTTTGCAACCTTGAACGGAGAATTATAAGTAACTGCACATTTGCTTAAATGAACAGTAAATATTCTCAGGTTTCGCTGTCAGATTCATCACACATAAATTTTGGTCTTGCGGTATCCCAAAAATATTTCAACACAATGATTCTAAATCATCAAAGAAAATTTTTTAAGGTGGAAAGCAATGATTGGAAAACATTGATATTTGTTGAAGAACAAACTTCCCTATCATTTGAAGTGTAAATAAAAAACTAAATAATAATGCGTACGATATGATTCCAATGATATTACGTAGGCTCATTCGAATTAAAATGTGGCAAGAGGTGATTTCAAAAACTTTTTAGCGTTGACGATTAACGAGAGATACTGAAACAATGGCTTACAAACCCGTGGATTTGAGGATATCACGTCACGGTTTGTTTTGCCATATACAGTAAGGCTTGGCCTTGGCTTTTTCATTACATATCGACGTAAGATCTCAGTGGCATGTGTGTCAAGACACTGCACTTGCTCTGCAAGTACGCGCTAATCCGTGTTGTGCTGGGAGAGCTTCCGCGCTGTAGTGCGAGACAATACACTGAGGGTTGGGCTAGGTGGTGCGAGACACTGCACTGAAGATTGGGCTAGTGGTGCGAGATACTGCACTGAAGGTTGAGCTAGTGGTGCGAGACACTGCACTGAAGGTTGAGCTAGTGGTGCGAGACACTGCACTGAAGATTGGGCTAGTGGTGCGAGACACTGCACTGAAGATTGGGCTAGTGGTGCGAGACACTGCACTGAAGATTGGGCTAGTGGCGCGAGACACTGCACTGAAGATTGGGCTAGTGGTGCGAGACACTGCACTGAAGATTGGGCTAGTGGTGCGAGACACTGCACTGAAGATTGGGCTAGTGGCGCGAGACACTGCACTGAAGGTTGGGCTAGTGGTGCGAGATACTGCACTGAAGGTTGAGCTAGTGGTGCGAGACACTGCACTGAAGATTGAGCTAGTGGTGCGAGACACTGCACTAAAGGTTGAGCTAGGTAGTGCGAGATACTTCTCTGATATTGCATTGGGTGCGGGTTTGTACAAAACAAGTTTAGGCACATAGTCTAATGAGAAATTGGCGGCCTAGTCGATAGCATGAATGATTTGTAATAGATAATAAAAATTTCCCTAATGCAATTTTTGTAATTAAACCATCACCAGTTGTCGGTGGTGTAGCGACGCGACAACTTGTGCTATTACTGTTCGGGATTAATTGATACTAATCCCGAACAACTATAACTCAAAGTAACTTCGTAAGCCTATTTTAATATAAAGTTTGATCTGCTTGAAAACGTTTCTTTCATGGTAGATATTAGCCCAAGTAGATTATTGTTAGAAAAAACAACAGAACTAGATATGGACCAAAAAATTTCATTTTGGCATCAAAGCGTCAACGCTTGAGTTTATTTTAAAATCATTTTAATTGCTTTAGAATCCTAACAGTGCCTGGTGCTCACGACATTCAAGCAAAGTCCAGCCTTGTAAATGAACTGATGTAGTCTGGTTCTGATGTTCAGCGAAGCTTTAGTTGTGTACAGCAGCCGATTCCAAGTCAAATGACAAGTCAAAATTTATGGCTCCAGGGGCTTGGCAGATGCTTGTAACTTCACCCTTCACTCATTAATTAAAAGTAATCACGCTGAGTTGGATCCGCGGTGAGCGCGCGGGAAATCAATCATCCTGTTGAACGTTTCTATAAAAACAGTTGTAGAATCTAAATGTTCACTGTGGAATTTACGTAAACAAAATTTAAAAAGCACTACCATTTTGTCTAAAGCTCTATAATTCAGAAAAATTTTAGTTTATAAAGCTCAAGGTTACAATGATTTTGAAATTGAATAAAGTTCAAATTTAAATTTTTAGTGGCTGTCATTTGGTCACACGGAGGTTCTAACCATAAAATTGTAATTCTAATTATAAAAAAATTGATTGCTTGCATTTTTATAATTGAATGATGGAGATAGAAATTGCCGTCATGATTAAATTAGGTCCAATACAAATTCTCTATCAATCGGCACTCTGAAATAGTTTTGCATTATCAATACCGATTTTAGACACATTAAAAACAAGGACGAAAATACACAGTTACAACAAAACCAAGAAGCATCGTTGAACTGCACGATAATAAATTTACAAGCCAAATTATACGTACACTTAATTCAGGTCAGTATTTGTGCAAAATTATTTTAATAATTAGAATAAATAAATTGGGACTTCGTGGGTAACTGGGCAGGACGTTCCCACTGCAGCTTTGCTCGGAACATTAATTCCACATTCTGCTTGAAATGTGCGAGGTTTCCGTGCTCAGAAACTCACTTGGAGAAATAGCCACAGGAGCGGAAGACATCAAATGCCAGCGGAAGGTTTCATTCTAAAAGCTCTTTGGTGGCTTCATCAAACTACATCAAACACGAGGGGAGAATGAAGAACGAAATCACGAGCTAGAGGAAAATTAGATTTTGCTTTCACACACGCCCACCTTTTAAAGATCCTGCTGGCGCAATTTTGCTCCAGAAACTAAAATGCAAAATGAAGCACTTTATATCCATAACTATCCTCTTAGCTGAATATTTAACTCATGGACCTACCAGGCTTTAATGATAAGAATAAAAATCTAAAACTTTTCTTCCCACTTGATTTCGTTCAAGATTTCACCAGAATTGCATATACGTAGCCTACTACATAAAATAATTGCAATGACACTTGAAAATATTTAAAGTATTGATATTCCGAGGATCTTGGCTAGCAACTGCACTTCTTCCTTAAGTAAATGGTGCTAAGAATTACCAATTTTTTATTTGTGGTTTGTCGTAACTTTTACAGTCTGAATTATAAATTTTGACATCTTATACTACTCTAGATCGCAAAAATATTCTAGATAGTCAAATAAAGGGAAAACATAAATTAATTGAACTATTTACTTTGGGATACAGTGTGTAATTGCCAAGGATTTTGATAGATGGAAACTAAAGCAGTCGCTTCTTTCTAGAGCTGGAGAAGCAAGGATCATACGCGAAAAAGCACCTTGCAAGAAAAATGTATTAGGGCGGCGTGGCGGAAATGTGGCATCTATGCATTGTCCTATAAACACCTAATGGGAGATTGAGGCATCAAGAGGCAGAGAAATTGACAATGTCGAGCATTGAAAAGCCCTAGTGTCATAATCATTTTAGATTATGGAATAATATTTGACACGGTTATAGTTTAACTGAAAACAATCTTGAATCGTTTCAGTTCCCTGGTAGATGTTTGTACGTATAATGTAACGTAGAAATATACGTACAGATATTTTCATGTATATAGAAAACTAAATCAAAATGATCATCAGCCTAATTTCGTTTTTTTTATGTCTACAATTGTTTCAACAATTAGGAACTGAGCATCAAAAACTGTAGAGTATGAAGTGTAGTATAATTAAATTAAGTTCTTAAATTAACTTATTAAATTAAATCAGAATAATTAAAACTGTAATTGAATTTAGTTAATTTTTGTTGAGACTGCTCATTTTTTTGTGCTCATATATAAGCTCCGTACTGGAGTTTGTAGGAGCTCCAGGACATTTGCACATTTAAAAAAAAATTGCAACCAATATTTGACGGCAAACTAGTCTCGTTGGTTGCATTAGAGTTCGCAAGGCTCATGCAAGATATTGATAAAAAAATTAATCTGCGGGTATAAATGCATTTCTAACAAACAATAGTATTTTTTAACACGTTTTCTCTTAGGGAGACAATCGTGCGAAATTAACGAATAATTTTCCTCAACATTGAGCTGAATCTGTTTCTTTACCAGGAAGCAAAATTAGTCTGAAGCTTGCAGAATTATTCATGCTAATCTAAAAATTTCGGTCGCGTTGAAATGATTGAGATGAGTCATCTCCAATCAAACAATATTCATAGATAACGAAGAGCATTTCCTTTCATTTCGTGAGTGACGATAATTCAAGGAAAACCGCAGACGATAATTCAAGGAAAATTGCATTTCGCTTCAATAAACCTCGTTTCAATGCAAGCTAGAGATACGCATGAGAACAAGCATTCGAATCCTTGTAAATTATAACCCAAATCCAGGCCGCTCTGGTCGAAAATTTATTGGCTACGCGTTGTGAACATGAAAACGCGATGCGGAACTCGTCGAAGATAAAACGTGCTCTGCTTGGAGTATGAGCCGTGACTGGTCACGACTCCCTCATTATGCATGGAGTATGAGCCGTGACTGGCCACGGCTCCCCCGCATTATGCATGGAGTATAAGCCGTGACTTGCTATGCGGCTCCCGCATAATGCATGGAGTATGAGCCGTGACTAGCCACAGCCCCGCATTATGCATGGAGTATGAGCCGTGACTGGCCACGGCTCCCCCGCATTATGCATGGAGTATAAGCCGTGACTTGCTATGCGGCTCCCGCATTATGCATGGAGTATGAGCCGTGACTGGTCACGGCTCCCGCATTATGCATGGAGTATGAGCCGTTAGTATGAGCCGTAACTGGCCACGGCTCCCGCATTATGCATGGAGTATGAGCCGTAACTGGCCACAGCCCCGCATTATGCATGGAGTATGAGACGTAACTGGCCACGGCTCCCGCATTATATTTCGTTTATATTTCTTTCGAGAAATTAGAAAATGTTATCTAATCATAAACAAAAACTGGATTCCAATAGCTACAGATATCCGTTATCAATATCGTTTTCCGAAGAAGGTTGACAAGAATTGCATTGCACTTAATTTCGAAATCATTTTTAACGAATCAAAGGTTTTTAGTTAAGATAAAAAACATCCATGTTTTTGAATCCATGTCATCACTCTCTATAATTTATGGACCATGAACCTTATTCTTATTCACTTGAATTCGTATGATACCGCCTTCTGAATCTCATTCTGAATAAGTCAATAATTTAATTCAAATAAATTGAATTAATTAATTTAATTCGTAATCCATTCCTTTGATTCTCAATTCGTAATTTAGTTATCCTCAATTATTTTCATTCAGCCGAAGGCATCATTTAAAAGTGCCTTCAGTTTGTCGATAATAAAATGCATTGACACAGCCGCTTGCAAACGTTACATGGTGGGGCGCTATAAAAAATAAGTAATTATAGCAAAATTGATTTGTATTAAAAGGTATTTTTAAGTATTTACTGAGCCATTGAATTCTAGAAGATTCTGAATACATGAGCAATCATTATACTAAAATAATTAATATACTTTGCGTGGTGAAGAAGTAACTGTATTTTCTAACCGTATGTTAGAATTTTATAGTTTTTAATGATTGATTTACTTTTATTGAAAACACATGCTCTAGCGCAATCAATTCTGCTTGCAGACGATTCCAAAGAAGGAAATAATAAAATTGTTCCAAAATTTGAAGAACTCAAATTTGCTTCAATCTGCGTTCAGCGAACATCGTAAGCGACTCTGATATGAGCAAACCTTATCGAGGTCTGTATAATAAATTGAATAATGAAACATTAAGTCCACCATCCTATTTCAAATTATTTCCCGTCTTTAATGTAAAGTCATCACAAGTCTCGCTTCTCTGCCGGACAGTCCACCTCGCATGTTGATCAGTGAGCCGTTCTCCCAGGTCTGCCCAGTAATTGTTCTTCTCTAAATTAGCCTTGGCGTAGCGCTGCTTTGGAGGAAAGAAGGCCGTTTATTTTGGCCCTGTCCTGATTTAAACACGGCCCTAACCGCCAAGATCTGCTGTATGCCCAAAGTTCGTCTATTATGATGAACTCGTAGTGTATGGTACGAAAGACACGAATGCACAGTTTCCATAATCCTAACGAAAAACGCAAGAAATTATTCATTTGAAACTCCATTGTGCTCACTATTGTATTTGCAAGTTTAATCACCAAAAACTATTTGAATATGCTCATCAAATGTCAGACAGCTAAATATTTCCCAAAAATATTCAATTACTTCACTAATAATTATGAATGCTGAAAATAATACGAGAGCCATCAAACATGAGTGAAAATTTTAGCGCATTATTTTAAGACTCCAATAAATTAGAAATGGAAAATATGAAAAACATAGGAATTTGATGAAACCTTTTTTCCCATGCACGGCTCATTTGGTCTGCTTTTTGTGGCTTTTGAATGACATTATCAGGATAAAAGTAAGCCACTGCGCAAATGATGCGGAAACTAATGCTGAAGGTAAAGAACATGTTAAAGATATGGAAATGCTTGCTGCCTATTGTGACACAAGCATGCTCAAGAGCGACTCTAATAAAGAAGGTGGCTCGTATCTTAAATAAATTAATCTTTAATTAAAAATTAACAGTGCTAATTTATTGAACACTCTTTATATTTATCTACTTAACACTATTATTTATATTTAATTTAACAGTGCGTAATAAATGTGTCACGTGCGATAAGCATATCAGAAGCAAAATATTAACATAAAATTAAAATATATTCTCTAGCTAGCGCTGCATCTCGATAGTTCTACACTTTAATATTCCTCGCGTGATGAAACTTAAATCCTGCAGACTTAAGTTGTAGCAACATGAACTAAAGTTCCAACGAAAGGAAGAAAGAAGCGTGGTGTAGATTCAAACTTTTAGAATCTAAAACTTTCGGAATCTAAAAGGCACTGCAATTTTTATTTTAGAATATCCCTGAATAAACCTCGACAGTGTGCGACAAAAATTACATATTTTGTGTTTTCCAAAAACCTGGACGTGTTGCATGAAGTTGACAAGGGAAGCTCCGATCCTCTAAATATTCCGACAGCTCTCAGCAGCAGCTACGAGAATGATTCGACTGGGATGATTGCAAAAAACTGAATCTGAACGAAAATCATTTTTTTCCGCGAAATATAGACGGAAAATGAGAGGGTGAACTGATCCCAGAAATACGAACAAACCGACGCACTATCAAGGTTTTCCGGATAGATTTCCTGGTTGTCACTAGCGTGAATTTTAGGCAGAAAATTCGGTGTCATAAATCAGTAATAAAAACTTTTTGACCGTCACAATTAATTTTCAAACAAAAAATGACATATAACGAAAGAATTACAAACTCTTCTTGGCAACTAATTTGATTTAGGAATTGTTTTCTCGAATCAGTAAAGTCAAACATCACTTATTTTCTAAAAATTAAACAACATCCTCTTCTCAGTTAGCACCAAAATTTTTCCTCAACACCGTTGCTGAAGAAATGGAAAAAAACTTTGCATTTTCACTTTTGAAACAAGAGAGCCGAGAAAAAAATTTCATGTTAGGAATTAAATTTTAGCTACAGCGTGTGTTATTCCGAATAGTTTTGGTTCGTAATTGAGGCGTAAACATGCCACATGACATGCTCATTAAACAAAGTCAGACGAAATTAGTGGCAAATGATCCTGAAAAAAATACGTAGAGTTTTGAAATATTCACTATGTGACGAGGATCATTCTGTTGTTAGAAATTTATTAATTTTATTATCATCGAATAAATTATTTCACAGCTCATAATTAGTGGCCTAAGCAAATAAACAATTGTTAAACATGTGTTAACAATTAATAAACAACTGTTAAGCAAATAAACAATAACAAAAAATTTTACCTCATACTGCTAGAAGCAGGAGGAGTATAGAAAACAGAAGCTCTACCAGATAATCATCGAGAAAATTTCGCAGTAAAAATTTCGAGGTGTGACATTTAATTCCTAGATCAATTTCAATAAATTTTGCTTCCAACAATCTCAGGTATAAAATCTTAGCTAATACAAAACAAAACAAGAACAATGTCGCCTATAAATATGACTGCAGACATAGAGCATATGAAGCACATTATTCAAGCTGCAACGGAAGACCAAGCGTTCCACGAGGTAATCTAATCTCTATTGCCGGGTGGCCCTGGAAAAATCCCTAATTCTTGGCTGCGCAATTTCGGAAAATTTCACGCAAAGCTAACATTTGCATGGACTGAATTTATGGCGAGCAGAAAATCCCGCAGCCTTATCTAGCAGTTAAACCAGCAGAATTTTTTGAGGTGCAGTTACGCGTTAATTTGAACTCTTCAGCCAGGAAATAGAGACCAGATAGGAATAGGAAAGATCGTGCGGCGGTGAGGTGTGGGACTTGCAAGAAATTATTCCCTGAACGAGCATTACAGACCAGCGGCCTGAGAGTCACTAGAAGCTTTTTATGGCCCGTTCTTCCCGCACCGAATTCATTGCAGTCTTCCACAGGCGCGCGCCCGCAACGTGCAATCTTTATTCGCCGAGGCGCTTGTAGGCCAAATAAAACGGCGCGGAATGCAAATACGCGCAGTACATTTCCTGCAGCGTTAAGCTATTGGGGCTTCGTTTTAGCTTGGCTTTGGCATAAGGATTGTCCGGAGCAAGCGCTGGGTGGCATTGCAAGATATAAAACAGTGCATTTTCTATGGAAACCAGTTCCAAAAAGTCATCAATTTATCGTGAAAAGATGTATAAAGTAGGCCATTATTTTTACCCCTGATAGAAATCAAAGTTCTTATTTCATCGGTGCAAGTTATGAAGAATTGATTTAGAATCAAAAAAGACTCAAAGAAAATTTGTGCAGTTTTCGTATAACGGTTAAAAAGAAATTTAATCCAGGTAGATTTTAGGAAAAATAAGGAAAATTTAATTTGACGTCATCTCTTTAAGAAAGGAAGCTGTATAAGCATTAAATCGTACAATTAAAACTAGATTGAGTTTCGCAACGTACCTGTCTTGAGTGAAGGCAGCAACGTACCTGTCAGCACGATGCGTGCTGCACCGGAGAGCTGTGCTGCAGCAGTCAGCACGTTGAGGGTACGGCAGCGAAAGGCAGCACGGGTGTCAGCAGCGGTGACGGTCAGCACGCGCAGCACGCCGCTCTCCGTCACGTGGTACTTGCCGTCTGTAGGAGGTACACAATAAATCGTACCATGCATACAGCGCGAGGAAGCCAATAGGCAAATGGAATGATTTATGCCAACACGGATTCCATGGAAACAGGAATCATCGAGTCCGCGATTCATGGAAGCTGCCAACAACCAAGCTGTAGTAAACGAATTTAGTTATTTTAATTTACTGCGACACAGTTGAATACAGAGCACACATGATGCGATTAAAAGTATAAGGAAATTACAAGTCACACACTGGAATTTCCCAGGTTGAATTCTCCAATTCATTGAGTCATGTACGGGTTCTTTTAGTTTTTCGTTAGGGGAATGTAACTCAATAATTGTCAAGCTTAATGTTGAAGTTAAAAATCATATCGAAAAGAAAGAATGTGTACTTACTCATGTCGTGATAAAACAGAATCGAAAAGATATTGCGTCCAATATATAAAAAATAATAGGAAATTTTCACTGTAAGAATAAATATTTTCTTGCAATGCAGGTTACAGTATTTATCGCAATCGTAGCTTTCTAGAGTATGAACAATGCCAGCCGTGGCAATCCAGACGAGGCTTGTCAGGCCAGTAATTTTGTGGTCTTTGTTTGGCGACAGAAGAAAGCGAAGGCGCACATGCAACGCGTCTTTGATGGAAGCTACAAAGATTTATGACTAGCGTTAATGAAAGCTGGGAACATACGCAAAGACAGGGTGGAATCTTTGCTGTTCGGGTTGATTTATAAATACACGCCGAGAAAACCAAATTTGTAACATAATTTACACTGGGCACACATAGAGTACCAAATGGCAAAAATTTAAAGTAATGACTCATTTCGTTAGAGAATTACTCTCGGATTTGGGCTGATCAGTGCAGGCATCGTCGCAACAGCGCCGATCAGGGCAGTTTAATGCAGAATAAGATAAGATTAGACACTGTCATGCGACCATTCGAACTTTTAAGCATCTCTGTTTGTAACTTCTGCAGGCTACTCTCGGCTTCATATTCCAGTTAGAAATTAGCACAATCAAGAACCAAAACTTAACATGGTAGATGACATTTTTCATTTAGGGGTTTCAAAAAAACAAGCTAGGACCTTCGTTGGGCACAGCAAACTGGTAATTTAAGGCTTTATATGCTCGCCTCTGATCCCGACAAACTTCACAGTCTCTCGTCCTCATTTTTAACGTCTACAAATAGTTTTGTTCTTATGTGTTCATGCATATATTTATTTTCCAGGCGACACCGATAATGTGAGCTACCAGGAGACACTAATTACAGACATTCCTAACGTTGCCTTTCCAAATAATAGACGAAGCTATGCAGTTCAAAAGGCTCTTTATTACTCAGTATCTGCAGCCGACGTCTCGTTCAAATCAGGAAGTTAGAATAATATTACCATACAAGAACCAAAGCGAAAATCTCTATCACTGAATCCAAGATGTGTGACATGATTTGTTGCTATCCAGTTAGTCCAAATATGTATTCAATGTGTTATCGTGAGTTACATCGTATTTAATTTTTCCATTTATCAATCTACCATATTTTTTCTACATCTACTGAGAGAGCTTGCTCCTAAAATAAACGAGCATATTTCAGAATAATATACTTATTTACATTACAGATTATAAATGACAATTACAATAAATTTACACAACTACAAGTTATCTTATTGTTTTCCGGTATCTGTTTTTGTTATATTCATGTTTTCTCATGAGTTATTATATGAAGGCAAAAGCAAGAAGTATCCGAGTCTGTCGAGACAATAAAGGCAGGGTGGGACCTGCGGTTACAATAATTATTCAGAGTACTATTAATGTAGCAGAAACTCGGGGGCTCGATCCCAGCCACCTGCTATACAGTATAGTTCTGATCAAATTGCAATTGGAGCAGTGAGTTGTGTGTTCGAGACCGCAACAAGCTGCGAATATTCTGTTAAAAATCAGCGACAGCTCTATGATGTCCTAATCAACGCGTACTCCGCTATACAAAAGTAAAAATTCATTTGCCAACCTAGTCATCGAACTTTCTAATCAAACTAAAAATCTAATGCACATAACTGAGATGTGCAATAAGAAAATAGTTAATAAAATTAATTCAATTGGCTTCAATGAAGGTACATAACGTAACCAGGTGAGTGATTGAGCGAGCAACACGGAAGGCCACCACAACAAATTCATATCGAGTGGCTCCCTCAAGCAGCCTACGTTTCATGTATTGACCACTACACACCGTCACGACAACGATTTCTTCTTCTGTGGAAGATAATTTCCAGGAGCCGTGGCCCGAGTGTCTATAATGCATGCGAAAAACGTCCTTGGCTATAGCCATGTTGGCCGAATATCGTCAACTACTGCGTGACAGCGAGTTCAAGTCGCACAGCTCAAAGATGTTGCGTGGATGCTTCGCCGAAAAGCCCATCAATGGCGACGGGGCATATAAAATAGGAATGACTAAACCAGTCATTTCCAAGTGAACTATAGCAGTACTTATCTCATGCTTTATTAAAGTTGACAAAATAATGTCTGAAATGTAAGCAGTCATTTCATGTATCATGCTTTAGAATTCCATTGCAAGTTCTGTTCATTGTAATGCGTACGATGTAAGGCTTCAATCTTCTCACTAAATGCTCGGATTTAAATTTTAATTCAGTATTAGATATTTTAAACCATTTCCACTGAAAATACCCTCTAAAATAAATGACCCTAATGGTTCTACACTTTTAGTTCTATTACAAAACTATTTTATGATCGTATTGGTAACAGGATAAACAACCAATTCACGTACTAATTCATGAACATCCAGTAAAGTTTCTCTTTTTCAATCTTCTTTCGATCGCTACAATAATTATCGAGATTGGCATTTATATCACGTATTCAGACTTACTACACATATAACTGTGGGAAACGCACCACACGTCCTCTGACCATGAGACAGGCCGCTTCGCAGGCCAAGCCGCTGCCAATAGCAATTTGTGCAACAAGTTTGGGTTCCAGCTCGATAGCTGCTCCTGCTTTGTTATTAGCGAAACCATAAAATGCCTTGCCTTAACTAAAGCGTCAAAAACTTCTGAGCAGCCAACAAATTCCGACGTCGTGCTCAACTTTGTCGCCCACTTTACGGCTCCATCTTCAGAAGATAACACTTGGGTGCTGGTGTGCTGCTGGCGATGCTATAGAATTTCAAGTTTAATCAAATACTGGCGAACATGACCTAGTGTCGGCATCGAGTCTAGTCTTAGGAGCGAAAGATGCGTCACTGAAGGTATATTAGATGATAATTGGTACTTATTGATATATGATGCACTATTTAATATATGAATTCAAAAGCCGCAATAATTAACGCATATTGATGAACGATATATTGCAAAGACCAATATTATGATGGTGTTACTCAGTAACTGTTCAGTGATTGACCTTTATTTGAAGCATTCCTAAAATAATTCACATTTTAATGTTTACTTTCCCAACTAAAAGTTTGAAGATGTAAGGAAATCAATGGCAACTTTTTTGTGGAATATCAATCAGAAGTTAACTCCTGGCTCGCTATTTAGACTTTCATGGTATAACTTTGTATCATATAGTATGGTAGTATGTATAGTATGTTATAAAAATTTAATTTGTGCGTTTGTTTTGTACGGCATTGGAAATTTAATATAGTTCTTGTGATCTCATATCCAACTTGCCGAATCACGATTTCGCAAAAGAAAGTTTGGAAAACACAAACATCTGTAAAAAGAGACCCTAGAAATTCGTACACTTATAAAAGTTGGATATAAATGGCTCAAGAATTAGCATCCATTTCCATTCATTGTCAAAATGTTCACGCAATGACGAAGACCGTACACGTAACATGAATTATATCACACACTATTTCTTATCCGCTACCAACATCAATGGATAACATTTCGCTGCTTTTATGTCACCACCAAAATGACAAGGCATCTGCTGAGGCACTCGCAGTACAACGCTGGCGCGGTGGTCTCTTCGCTTGACCGCGCTAAACCGACTTGATTGCGGCATTCACGGTCCAGACTGACGTCGTTGCTGGAGTGTTTGAACTGGATGGCATATGGCATGATGCGAATTTTGAAATTGGATTTTAGCGCTGATTTCGATACAGAAGGTGATATCCAACAAGGTCCACTTATATTAGATATGCATAATTAATAGTTTTCGTGCTAGAGCATATCCATATCTAGAATTATTTTGGTACTGTATCATTTATACGCATATGTATTTATTTATTCCACTTTCGGAAATCTATAAGAATATCTCATCACAGTACGGAACAACTGACATCAGTCCTTCACGCACGACCGTGCAATTCTCAAACGATTTTGCTCAAAACATAGCGACTTCACGCATTCGTAAAATACTGTATTATTCTTTGAGATTACTTATTGTTATATGTTTGTTTCATAATTTAAACAAAATTTTTGTCGTAAATTCATAATTTGGAGAAAATTATGAACGGAAGCATCATAAATCACACGACTCGTTGCTCAGTATAGGGCTATATCTCAAATTTAACTATTCAAATGGACTTCACAGTGTCGATTTTTCCATTCCAAAGAGCCACAAATTTAGTTATATTATTATACACATTGGAAAATTTTCAAGCTTTCATATATACTTGAAGCTGAAATTTCAGCACAGGAATGGTCGTTGGATGTTCCATTTATAAACACAGGCAACAGAGCCAGGGATTAAGGAAAATGATCCCATGAGAACGGCGGCGCATTCCCGACAATGGCGACGTTAGAGGTAGTATTGTCGCTTTCATCATTGTTTCTGATATTGTCGTTGCAGTTGTTGCTGCAATATTCATTTCTGCAAACGTTACTGATGTTGTAATTATTGCAGATATTACCATTGCCGAAGCTGTTGTTGTTAGCATTAGTTTTGAATGTATGTATGCTCACTAGTGCTAATAGATTATTCACTCTGTTACTATTTGAGGCTACATTGGATTGAATGATAATAGGTTTGGAGCAACATTTGATAAATATTTTTTTAACCGAGTTATAGGCACCAATAAGTTCAGTTAGGCATGTTGCAAGGGCAGGAGAATGAAGGACCTGCAGTAGGAAATGCAAATTGATAGAATTTTTCATTTCGTTTTTTTTTTGTTCCTCCTGTTTTAATCTTTTTCATACATACTCAAATTTTCTTTAATGAATTTACTTCTATTATATTCCGAAAC
This sequence comes from Hyalella azteca, assembly GCF_000764305.2. Lineage (NCBI taxonomy): Eukaryota > Metazoa > Arthropoda > Malacostraca > Amphipoda > Hyalellidae > Hyalella > Hyalella azteca. The sequence goes on along the minus strand of NW_025944942.1, from coordinate 37,381 downwards.
AATCTTTTTCGCTGATTGACTTGGGATCTTGTATGCCCAGTCAACAAAACCACGTTAGCACGAGCGTCACATGAATGATATTATAGGGCGTTAAAGTATATCATCCGCTCCACACTGATCTTCGTTCTTTTCTTGCGCAAACTCCGGGCCTTGCGTTTTAGAAATTTTTCATAATGTCCAGAATCAAATACTACTAGGCATATTTAGGACACCAGCAGAGTATCCGTATTTTTCACCATCCAAAAACATAAATTACATAAATGGACTCCGCTGATTTTTCAGTAGAAGGCCTGTGAGAAGCATATTTAGTTTACAACGTGATGCACTGGAACTGAACCAGACGCATAAAAATGAGGTAGAACTTTAATGAAATCTAATAAACCTCACTGCTCACCTTCCTCCACTTTTACTGAAATGAACACCTTGATTTTCAGGGATAAGTTTGTCGGCACTTGCTTAATGAAAAATGTTTCCAACACCAGTTTCAACTTTCCGTGGGATCAAAAACTTAATGCATTCACGAACAGTTATGAAAAATAAAAATGACATTAGATTACAAGTAAATGAGAATGTCTCATAGTTCATGGTGTGTTATTTACAAATTACCTGCCTAATAATAAATTTTTACTAAAAATTATGAACATTCATAAAAATGAACGGCACACTTGTAGAGACACTCTTTATTTTTCAACCTTACAGCAATAACGACAATGAAAAAAATTTATATGGATTCGGAATAATGCAAATTCCGCCGAAATGTTTTATTGCAGGAGCCGATTAAGGAATTAATAGAATAAATTTCTTAAGCCCCTGCAAGGCAAACAAATTTCTCCTGAGCTAAGAATGAGAAGAAATACTGAAAAATTACGTCATGCACATTCGCTAAGAAATGATAAGCTCCTGATAAGCTCCCTAGGAATTATACATTTAACATGCCCCTTTTATATGTAATGTGTGAGCCCCTTACATCTGTGAGGCTACGTACTTAAAATCACATATACACTGCAGGAAATATTATGAAAAAAATAAATAGACGATATGAATAAGGGGAGCATGTAGGCAAAAATCTATTTTCTATATATATGGTAGAATCATCTCCAAACTTGGTACGCATATGTAAAATGAAAAATGATTACTATTTTGTTCATGTGAATTTTTTGAAAAAAGTGAAAGAAAACGTGAAATTCATAGAAAACGGCAAAAAAGGGGATACTCTAAAAAAATTTATGACTGTTGCAAATTTTATGCTACAACATCGAGACACGTATCATTCGATGCGTAAAAACCATACCTAGCGATTCTCGAAGCACTTTTTCAATTTTTTCCTTGGTTCTCTTGTTATGATGATTTTTCTGAAATTTTTCGATTTTTCAACAAATTTTTTAGTTTTTCCCTCTTTTTTTCGGAATATTTTCTAAACTAAAATGAAAACGGAAAAAAATTGTTCGAGAATCGCTAGATATTTTAATTGCGAATCGAATGGTATATGCCTCATCGCTGTAGCTCCAAAACTCTAGGAGTTATAAAGTTTGTCGTGACATTAAGTGGGAATGTTCAGGAGGACGCGACAAAGTCCCGGGTGCACCGCAATCGGCGGTCAATGTAGCATAGATACCAAAGTAAACATTTCTGGAGCTTGATTCCAATCAAGGATGGTGGGAGCGACTACATGCACACGTCCCCGTACGACGCCCGGAGGCACACTGGCTTACACTTTCTAAAAACACTGTATTTGTAGTGCTAGGCAGCGAATTTCCCTCAATGGTAATTACTGAAGGAACTCCCCCCCCTGCCCACTTTCATGAAGTGTGGTGTAAGTCAAAATTCACGTACAGAGAAGGTAATGATACCGTTGGATAGCTCAGAATGTCAGCTTTAAGAAGAGACTAAACACGTAACTGCAGCACAACTCAAATAGACACTATATTTTAATAGCTCAGCAGCTAATTCGTTCCTATCTAATTACTTAAAGAACTCCCCCACCCGCCCCCCTTTCATGAAGTGTCGTGAATCTAAAAATGGACGTACAGAGATGGTAATGGTACCGTTGGATAGAGCAGAATGTCAGCTTTAGGAGTAGATTAAAAACCGGAAAAGCCGATATCCAAAATTTTTGCCTACATGCTCCCCATAATTATTAAGAAATGCAACTCGTTGCAGTTGGAACCGATGAAAGGATCTTGATTAGAAATGATGCTGTTTTATTCAATAAATATTGATATCCGCATGTAAAAGTTTTCTCAATTGAAACATTATGAATTATAATTCACTTCACCTAAGTATATCTTGTTGATTCGAATCTATATATATATATGGTGCTGTACTCACCGCCCCTGAGTGACGGGAAGATGTTGCCGCGTTAAGGTGACGTAAATATGGTGCTGTACTCACCGCCCCTGAGTGACGGGAAGATGTTGCCGCGTTAAGGTGACGTAAATATGGTGCTGTACTCACCGCCCCTGAGTGACGGGAAGATGTTGCCGCGTTAAGGTGACGTAAATATGGTGCTGTACTCACCGCCCCTGAGTGACGGGAAGATGTTGCCGCGTTAATGCGTAGTTTTTGTGTCGCTGGTATTATAGGTTCGTTTCTGGTATTTTTATAAAGGGAAAAATGGTATAATAAACCAAAGCTGTAGGGTCGACCGGTTGCAACCAGAAATCTGACAGGTGGCTATAACTTCTAAGATAATGATTATCTTAAAAAACGGTAAAACACGTCTAATATAATTTTCGATTATCTTTAATTGGTGAGAGTCCTCAAGGTTAGGTCCAGTCAGGTAAAGTTTTTTTTATCTTTTTTAAAGATAATGGAACCAGACCTAACCTAACCTAACCTTGAGGTCACTGTAAGATTATCTTTAAAATTTTAGGTTTCTATCTTTAAAATTGTGGGATTATCTTAAAATAGGGTCGTTTTTCTTCCGGGGAAAAGATACCAAATAGGTTCGTTTTTAGGTTCGTTTTCTAGGGACCTTTCGGGTTCTTAGGGTCGAAAGCTGTCAAACCTGTCAGATTTTAGGTTCGAAAAGTTAGTTTCCGGGGAAAAAAAACACTATAGGGTCGAAAGCTGTCGAAAGCTGTCAGATAGCTGTCAGGGTCGCGCTCGCGGGAAAATATACCAGAACAGTACGACGTAAATATGGTGCTGTACTCACCGCCCCTGAGTGACGGGAAGATGTTGCCGCGTTAAGGTGACGTAAATATGGTGCTGTACTCACCGCCCCTGAGTGACGGGAAGATGTTGCCGCGTTAAGGTGACGTAAATATGGTGCTGTACTCACCGCCCCTGAGTGACGGGAAGATGTTGAAGGCGTCGTCACGCATCCAGGACGTGACGGTGACGTAATCTTTGACGTAGGACGGCAGCTCACACGTCAGCACGGCTACGTTGCCTGCCATCACGTGCTGGTCACGTACGCGTGCTTCGTACGTCACGTCAACCACTGAATAGAACATGATATTATAATCCCCTTTACTTTGTAGTGAATGCGACTAAAACTAAAGCCCATGAATTTGCTTCATTCTCTATGCCAAATTACTTTTAACATTTTTTAAATGGCGAATAGGTCTCTTAACCGAATCGTTTTGACTAATTGTGATGAACGATTTTAAGGCGTTTATCATTCGAACTAATAATCAGTCAGAACAGAGGGATCGGCAGCAATTGATTACGAGATGTAATACAACAGACCTGCAGTGACGGCGACAGGGCGAGACCTGAGACGCCCGCCAGTTGCGGTCACGAGGCAGGCGTAGGTGGCGGCGTGCACAGCGGCGGTATAGCGGCGGCCAGCGAACGGCGGCCACACCAGACTGCCGTTACCGGACACTGAGAGCAGCCCAGGAACCTGCGGCAACAAAAGACAGCCATTACCGGACACTGAGGGCAGCCCAGGAACCTGCGGCAACACCAGACTGCCGTTACCGGACACTGAGAGCAGCCCAGGAACCTGCGGCAACACCAGACTGCCGTTACCGGACACTGAGAGCAGCCCAGGAACCTGCGGCAACACCAGACTGCCGTTACTGGACGCTGAGAGCAGCCCAGGATCCTGCAAGAACACCAGACTGCCGTTACAGGACACTGAGAGTAGCCCAGGAACCTGCGGCAACCAAAGACTGCAGTTACTGGACGCTGAGAGCAGCCCAGGATCCTGCAACAACATCAGACTGCCGTTACCGGACACTGAGAGTAGCCCAGGAACCTGCGGCAACCAAAGACTGCAGTTACTGGACGCTGAGAGCAGCCCAGGATCCTGCAACAACACCAGACTGCCGTTACCGGACACTGAGAGCAGCCCAGGAACCTGCGGCAACCAAAGACTGCCGTTACCGGACGCTGAGAGCAGCCCAGGATCCTGCAACAACACCAGACTGCCCTTAATGAACACTGAGAGCAGCCCAGGAACCTTTGGCAACAAAAGACTGTAGTTACCGGACACTAAGAGCAGCCCAGGAACCTGTGGCATCACCAGACAGCCGTTACCGGACACTGAGAGCAGCCCAGGAACCTGTGGCATCACCAGACAGCCGTTGCCGGGCACTGAGAGTAGCCCAGGAACCTGCGGCAACAACAGATTGCCGTTCCTGGACACTGAGAGCAGCCCAGAAACCTATAGCAACACCAGACTACCGTTACCTGACACTGATAGCAGCTCAGGAATCTGAGGTAACACTAGACTGCCAATCCTGGACACTTAGAGCATTCCTGGAACCTGCGACAACAATAGACTGGGGAATATTTCAAGCTCGATCATTTTTATGAAGCAAACATTGGAATTGACACCCTATTTAAAACCCAATGGAATCGAATAATCAAATAAATTAGTGTATAGAAGTGCAAATGGGAAGAAAAGCGAATGGCAAATTCTTTTTGTCACTTTATCACAAATCTACAGATCACATAACTGCACACAGCTTACTGAACAAATATTATTGAGGTTATTCGAGGTTATCATCATCAGTCATACATCCTCAGTTAGAATTTTAACATGGAAGATATGAATACGGAATCTCACATCTAATATAGAGTGCTACCTGAATTAGGGGACGCCCATCTTCGAAGGCCCAGTCGATGGTGACAGGTTGGGCGCTGCTAACAACGCAATCCAGTTTGGCTCCAGATGAATTGCTGAAGACAAGCTGACGCGGTGGTTCAACTAGCCAGCTGACGTCCTCAACTCTGTAGGCGAATTTATCTCTTTCATCAAAGTATCTCTCAGGTGAGTGGAAATGCTGATTGAATCCGTCATCTGCGTCGTCTTGAACTCCCGGCGAGCTTGACGAATGGTGTCCATATGAATAAGAAGAATGATCATTATCAAAAAATTTGTGTTCGTGGCGCAAGTTTCCTTGGTTGGGTTCGCCAAGCTCAATGGTCCACGGCAGCGGTTGGTATGCGTGATTGTTGGACTGTTTATAAAGTTGCTTGTTGTTTCCATGAACTGGCATTGTCCCATTTGAATATGTATCCGACTGATGAGCTTGATTTGATCTTGTTTCCATGTGCTTATTTCTGTCTCTTTTATTACGGTCTTTCATATGAACTGGTGTCGTGATATGTTCGTTACGCCTATGTCGATAGCTACGATCAGCTTTCTGGTGAAGAAACAATAACTCGACAGAATTTTTATTTTCCCCCGTCTTGTTGTAATTTTTTAGAGCATCTCTGAATGTACACAGTGAACCAACGGGAGTTACTGAGCTGCACAAATCAACCGCAGAAGCCGGTGAGGAGCCGTACGTTCCTGTGACGCCCTCAGACTCTCCAGACGGTGAGGCCGCTGAAAGGAGAGGACGCAGGGTGAGCGAGAGATGGTATTGAGTAGGACTAACAAAACCATGCCATTAATTATCATTAAGTTCAAAATTAACTTACTATCAGCGCTTATATACTTTGAAGTGAAGGCTGTACTTTCAATGCGGTCTTATGTAATACGTTACTTTAGGGGTAATTTATGTTGATTAAATATCGCTAAATAGAAATTTGATAAAAATTCTTTATTAAATGCTAATTTTATGATGTCGTTTAATTAAATGGCCGCACGAACACAATGCGCTAATAAATCTTATATCGAAGGAAACTAATATCGTGAATAGTGACACCCATCACTTCCCTCCTCCATCGAATAGATCACAAGTAGATCACCCCCCCCCCCTTATAGAATTACAATTATTTTATAGCTAGAGGTTCAAGAAGATAAAGGCCCATATTAATATAAAACTGGTTCCTTGAGCGTCGTTGGCATAAATTCGTGAAATATTTGTAGTCTAAGACTCATTTGCGGAACAATTGCTAACTGCATTGTTTTTAGGCATATTGCTTAATGTTATTACAATTAACCCAAATCTAAACATGTTAAAATATTATTTGAGATTTCTTCCACCATTTTTCACGGTTAATGACTCATTGAAATGACGATGATAATTAGCAACATTAATAATCTTATGCAATCAACGTCATTATAGTTGTAAATTAAGAAAAATATCATTGCTAATCCTTGGAAAGATTGACTATTCAGAAAGCGTCGTCTATGAACGTCTCACGATCTTCCGGGCATATATATACGTTATAAAACGAATCATCTCTCAAATTTAAACTCAGATAGATCTATATATTCATGTATCAAATATTGTTTTGTACAATTTTTCGTCATTTTTAAACCCATGTATTGAAAAACTACAAATTTCACCAAATCGATAACCTAAGATAATAACCACGAGTCTGAGAAGTACAAACGCTCAATTTTCCGAATTTTGACTCTTGTTTTTGAGCATTCAATAAATTGCGCTTATGTTACAAAATCTACTTTTTGTGCTAAGATGATTTCACTGCAACAAAGTACAACTAGAAATTAAGCAAAATCATAAAAGGCTGTAGCATGTTGTTTGAGCGACTAAGTGAAAAGCAGTTAATTGGGAGGACGTAAAATGGCTTCGTGACCAAACCCAAAATAACAAAACATAATTTTCTGTTCCAGAAAGAGACTTCGAGTGAGAGATTTTTTCCGACCTCCCTATATTACTCAAGTGTTCAGCTGAAACATCGTGTTTGTGTGAGTTGTAATTCTACGTATATTAATTAAACAATTACAATTAATTCCCTTCCTATCACTTGAATGCAGACTTTCGTGGGCAAAATCACACCAACCATGACGCCATGAAAATGAACTTCAAGCCGCCGCTTGAACTTACGTATGTATGGACTCCTTGAACTTGGCGCTTAAGAAAGAAGCGAGAATACTTAACTAGGGAGGCTTAAACCAAAATTTGTATTCAAATGGCACTAAGAAATGAAACACTTTACAGGCGTGAAGACCGTCAAGAAAATGAAGTCATTGGACGTCTTTGTAGGCATGAGGGCATTTGGAAACACGACGAAAGCAGCAGTAAATCCAAGAGCCTCTCCGTGAAAATGTCTACAATAGAACTTTGATGACTTTGCATGAAGAAAACACTGCAAGGAAGTGTTAAGCCTCATACAATATGTATGTACAAGGACACAATTGAATTCATTGGAAAAAAGGCTTCAATTCGTCCTGGATATAAAAGAGGTATATAAGGAATGATATGATGTTTTTCACGATATCAACGAGCATGGACGATGCTATTCACGATCGTCATTTTCTCAATATATCAAATTAACACATAAGCTTATTATTGCGGACATAATCATAAACTTCTTTATGATTTTAACCTTCTCTCCTTCTTCAAAACTTCTTATCATTCCTTTTCTTTTGGTTTTGCCGTGTGTAAATAGATTCATGAAAATAGATTTTAGTCTTCTTCTTGGAAACAAATTTAAAATTGAAATCTCTAAATCTGAACATATCAGTTCAGTTCTCAAAATTCAGTTATAAGTATGAACTTGAAAATTGAGCATAAATTCAGCAGCTTATTCCAGCCTGCAATTTTTATTGGTTTCCTACACTCTGCAATCAGCCAGGCCAACTGAAAAATTTATAGAAACCACTTTAAAAAATCAAAATTGCTGAGAGGAGATTGATACTGGAGTATCGATACTGGATCGATAGTATCGATTGATACTGGAGTACTGGATTGGAGTATCGAGATTGATACTGAATTAATTTCCATTAAAGAAGTCAATTGACTTATCAAATTCAAGTCCTCCAGCAATTTTTTGTACAGTATTTTAATTCTCAATGTACCTATCCCTGAAAAAAACCATTTGCATATTTTGGAGCGTTGAATGCTCTATCGATAGTAATGATGTCGGAAAACAAATGTAGCTGAACTTCTATACGATAATTTGTTCTTATATGCATCTTGTTAAAAGTTTTGCTTACCAAAAACGAAAAATCAATCAATTTTTTGAAAACTTATCGAAACTGTGATTTTCAATTATTCCTGTTCAATAAACTTTTTTATAATTGCCATAATGATAGTGGAAGACATTCAAGTATATTTTATTTTAAAATCAGTCTTTTTTAAAGTAGCTCAATGTCACAAGCAAGTAATGAACCAACCGGCAAGCTGTGTGATGAATTGTTTCCGGGACATTGGAAAATCATGGAAAACATAAGTATATCTCATTAAATTATTTCAGCTCACATATATATGGATAGCGGATTTTAGTTTACTTTTCAATCAGAACACGAAAAGTTTATCATTTAAAATTTTTAACTACATTATGATCATCACTTAATGAACGTAAAATGAAAGAAGGCACACTTGGTTTGAGATCTCGAGGCCCCGCAGCCATCGCCTATATAAAGGGAATCTGGCCAATAATTGCCTCATTCCGTCGGTGACCTCGGGCACTACAGCATTACTCGTCCGCGGCGCTTCTACTGAACTTGAGTTATTTGGGTCAGCTTTATTCTCTAAATAAGAAGGAAAAGCGTTTATTTTTGAATTGTGGAATACTGTCTTCTATTTTTTGTTAGTTCATATAAATAATTAAATTAATTACTTCGTATTCCATAACACATTATTTGCAAAGTGTGAATGATGTAGGTGTAGTAACTAATCAAGGGGAAAACACTCAAAACGAAAAATAATAACGTCGATAAAAATACTTTAACTGCATTTTCAGCAAAAGTTTCAGTACGATATAATGAAACTAGTAAATGATCAATTGGTAAATGAGACTACGCCCGGGCTAAAAATTATTTCGTAAAAAATTACTGAATTTTAGGCTGACCAAATTCGATCACTCAAGAACAGAGCTTCATAAAATAAGTAAACAAACCTAATCGAGATTTATCCGACCTATAGGGTAACATGGGGCAGCGAGCCCACTGCGGGTCATGGGCCCATAGCGGGTTTCTCGCTAAGTATGGCAGATATTGGTCCGTGTTCTCTACCGCCGGTCGACAGTCTCACTAGGATGAAGTGTACGGATTTATGTTTTGCTAAGTGTTTGCCTTATTAAGTTATTCGTGAATAACTGTTTTAGCCCAGATAAAAATTTTTTTGCTGTTAAATAAAACCATTTTCGATTACTGTAAATGAAGCTTTTGAAATTACTGTGAAATAAATTGAAATGGTACCTAGTGGGGCAACGGGCCCCCGCGTATCACGGGGCAAAGCGCCCATGGTGAAGTCTTGTGTTATACATCATTAGATTTGTCTCAATGACTTTTATAAAACTATGACTAGCTTTTTGAATTACAAATTACACTTCATATTGCATGATTTTTTTATTTGCCGCCTCAAGGCAGCAGGTTTAGTTTTTAGTTATGCGTATTTATGACCCCTTATATTGAGTTATTGACTCATACCTTGCCAAAAGTTGATTTCAGCCAACACCAATGAGCCAAAAGTTGATGAGTTTTATGGTGTTGGCTGAAATCACGATTATGTACGAATTCTCTGCACATAATATCTGGATTATGGACGAAACTGGAACGAAGTTTTTTCTGATCAACTAAATATATTTTTTCTAGTCACGGATACATTTTTTCATGTCATAGACGAATTTTTTATCGCAAGGATATATTTTTCAAGCCAATGATATATATTTTTATGTCAATGAAATATTTTTATTCACGTCAGGGATATATTTTTTAAGCCAAGAGTATATTTTTTCAAGTTAAGGATATGATTTTTTGAGTTGTTAATAAATGAATGAATGTCATATTTTTATTACATTTTTCTTATTTTTAACTGTAAAGTATTGAAATGTAACGCAAAATATACAATTGTTTTAAAGGAACCATGGGTGGGCGCCTTGCCTCAAGCCCATGGGCCCATTGCCGCAGGGGTGGGGCAATGGGCCCATTTTGACACTTTTTACAAAATAGTGTTTCATTAAAAATTGAATAACTCTATAGGCGTCTAATTCACATCATACATTCCTCAATAGTTGTACCTTTAAACAAAACAAAGAACCACCTTGTATCAATTAAAACTTCGTCAAAAATTTAGTTTAAAAATGGGGGGGGGCGCTGCCCCATGTTGCCCTATTGTTCTCCTGTATATCCTTATACATAGAATATCAAAATTCAGGAACTTTATATAAACTCGTCTGAAATACCATTTCCTAACTTCAAACTCCACCAGCATTTTGGATCAGGTTTGATCTTGTGATCAGTTTGATGGTACCAAGAAAAGCATGTACTTCGCTCAGTTGGAAATGAACTAACACGGGAAGCAAGTTCGGTGATTCAATCGATGGGAAAGCAATTAAGGATCACACAGCATCAAAACAGAAAAATTTGCCTCAACCTATTATGATTGAGCCTGTTATTTTATGCTTAGATTCGTTCCGTCCCTTTTTGAATCCCAATTGTCGTTGTAATACTGCGAATATATTAGCGCGAAATGCTGCGCTTCCTATTGGCTCATCGTCATCATTTAATTTAGATCTATCAATAATTCAGGGATGAGCACTTCACTAATTTGTTGCAGTACGAACATTTTAGAACAGCACACGTTCATTTATTCGTGTCCAATTGCATGCGTGCGCTACGCAGATCACGAATAAGATTTCCTTCCGATTGTCACTTATCTTGTGGATCATTCTTTCGGTTAAATTCAAAATGAAAAGTTATATAACACCTGCATCTCTATCTCTAACCGTATACTGCATTAAAATTTATCGTTCGGGATCAAAAATATACTCTTTCATTAATTAAAAATTGTCAACTCTTTCATTAATTAAAAATTGTCAGAGTCGTGCGTCTTGGAATAATATTACGTTTTCCAGCACATGTAGGTTTTCTCACGAGGCATTATTGATCAGTCTTGTCATAAACCATCCTTAACACATATTCCCATGCATCGTTACATGATAAAATAAAATGTATTATTTATATAGAGAAAATACTTACTGTATCAGGAACTATGTGAACTGAATGAGCGGCCACGTCACTCCCGTCAGCTAAAGCTAAGCAATTTATCCAGGAACGCAACTAATTAAACTTCGCAACAGCTGAAAGCTGATAATAAACCAAGTTTTATTCCAGGACTGCTTGAAAGCTATCAGCCAACACATCTACTACTGAGGATTAAGTGGGCTTGTATGTCGAATAACCACTGATACTTTAAAGGAAATTAATCAAATTCAAGCTAATTATTTTACTGATTAAATTTTTTATTAGATCGCTACAAAGATGAACTTGGATGTAGACGAGAAAAAGAGTGAAAGGATTCTTAATTAAAATAACGAGTATTAATGGAGCTTCATAAATTTGTTAATCAGAAACATCTAAAATAATTACCTATATGGACACTGAAAAATAATTTTTTCAGTTTTCTCAGTAAATTTGGTAATAAAGTTTGCCTACCGTTTTTGTATGTCTTAAAGAAATCCGTTGATGGATGCAATATTCATCTATTCGTGTTGCCTGTTGTTAAGGCAACCATTCACTCATAATTTAGTGGCATCCTGTCATCCATTCAGGAATTGATTAAATTAATAACTATTATACTAAATTATCTCATTATAAGTAACTTGCAGGCGTTCAGATTCATGTGCCTATTTCACAGACTGATTCAAGGTAGCAAACGTTAGGCAAATCTACCCATAATAAAATAAATAATTATTATTTTATGTGAAAGTGTACTCACTCGATTCTGAGCTGCTGTGGACCAAGATGAACACTTGCAAGGTAAGAAGCCACGTTACCGTTGGTTTCATTCCAGTCATCTTCATTACACCGGTCGTTCTTTTCACTGAAACTTTCCGCAATTCAGATCGTTTTTATCTCAAATTCCATTCGGGAAGAGCTTTGAAATTATTGGTTCAAAGCACTAAAATGAGTCAAAAGTTCTGGCTTAATCTCGAACAGCTGATAAGTGGAAGGCATTTTTAGAAGAAAATTTAAATTCAGAATATTTTTTTCTGCAATTGTTGATATAACTAACTTTCACTTCGTCACGTAACTGATTTCTCTGGACACCTTTAGAAGAAAAGAAAACCGATTATGTGGGTTGACTTAAAATTGAAACCCAGGGTCACATTTTAAATTATAATAATAACCAAAGAAAATACTTTTGAGTTAAAAATACAATCCTCAAAAGTCGTAATTAAAGAACATTGAAAATTATCAATAAACATACAACATGTTTTTTTTAATTGTTATTAAAACAGCATTAATAATATGATTAAACATTAGACATGTTTGCTTTCTTGATTCTTATATTACTCCAATAACTTATATTACCCTAAATAATTATTCTAATAATTAGTTTATGCATATTTATTCACCGCTTCCTGTATGCATACGGAAGTGTGTTGCAACAATGTACTCATTATGCTCTCTCTTCAATTGATTGCTGTAATATCTGCCGTAGCTGCAGCAATTTAGGATGCTGTCAAACAAAATTACCTCCATTGCTAACTAATTGTCCACACTGTTAGCAATTAAAAAAACTCATTTTGAAATATATATGAGATTTGAGCTCCATTCAGTATTCATGTACCCTAATCCAATAACAACTGCTCCATTTTCAAAAATAAATATATATATATATATATATATATAATCACTCAACCCCTGAATTTAACACCTGACACGCCCCAGCGTCAATAGCAGCGATAGCCAAACGACCGCGGCGAACCATAATGTTTTCCTCGCCCTACAATCGAGGGGGCGGCGCGCCTAAGATTTTTAACCAGGTCGAGCCTCGTAACTCACAATAACCTCATTCATGAAAAGCCCTCGGATCTTCTAAACAAAGAGATCGAGATAAGAGCGCAGATCATCCATCTTACGAGCGTCTATCCAGCAGCTTGCGCACGATCACCACAGTAAAGGAAGAGAACTATATATTTGTAGACGAGAAATAAGGCTACTTGGGCTACGCAGTTTACGTCTTTTATTTATGAGAGAGCAGGTCTTAATGTTTGGCTGATATATGAGCACGATGTTTTTTCACGTTTTTGTCAGTAAAGAATTATCTCGCAGTCATGAAACGAATATTTGAAGACAATAATCGCAACAGTTACAAGACTTAATTATTTCTCGATTTTTTTTAATAGTTTGTAATGATCCTACAAACAGGTTCATTCCTAGAAGCAAGCACTGGAAGAATCAGATGAACGGCTTTTTAAAGCGTATGTCTGGTGCGTCGATTGATTTTTCGCTAGCCAGCCCTATATGCTAGTATTGAAAAATTAGCTGAGTTGTTAACGTTACCTACATCGTTTACTATGCAACGTTTTTTTACGATGTGGATATTAGTTATATAGTGTCGAGTACTAATCAAACATTTTCTCGGCTATCAAACTATATTTTTATAGTTTAAGAACGGGAGCGGATTCAATAATTGTGAAATCAAGCTTTTAAGTAAACTACATAAAATTTTTCTTGGAATTTGCCCAGTTATTTCATGGAGAAAACTTTATTGAACCACATTAATCTGGTAAATTTTTTGTCCCGGAAACATGCATCTGTAATTATATTCTTTAAGTTACTTGTTCATTTCCAAGGAGCAATATTTTTCATGATTCCAAGGAGCACTATCTTCATTCTATTCTGCATGGTCGGCTTCCATATGCAGCACAGGAATTTAAAAGTATTGCCATCTTATTAGCTACCAGACAGTATAAAAATCGTGATTATGTTTATTAGTGAATCGGAGGCCGTACTTCGAAAACTCGCTCATGAACACATAACGGCGAGCTGAGTACACGTAGCGACCAATTTCTCGTCAGTGATTGGCAGGTTTTGCTGGAGAACCCTCAGTGTTTGGCTGATATGGAGGTAGAAACTCATTAGGATTTCTGATGGTATGCCTTCAGGAAATCATTCAACTGAATAGTGAGTTTGACACAACTACCACGTTCATGGTAGTTTTTCATATTAGTTGACACAACTACCGTGTTCATGGTAGTTGTGTCAAACTCACTACAGTATTCAGTGCCAATAGTCCCATATGACTTATTCACTTTTTCAGCTTTTGAGAAAGGCTATAATTAGCTTTGTTTTTAGAAAAGCCAAGGATTATTGAAATTACCTGATTCCTGATCGACGACGCGTGAGAAGTAAATTTTTTGGACTTTGATTTCATCGATCTTTGGAGTTCTGTTTTTTATTAGAATTGATTGTTATTTCTCAATAATTGGAAGTTAAATGTGGTTGGTTGACTAACAGAGATTTTGTCAAGCGGCATTAATAAAATCAATAAAAATAACTTTGGTATCAAAGTTAAAGAACTGTACACAGCTATATTTTGGTTTTCTACTAGAAAGAAACCGTTTCCGCGCTCTAAGCGAATATACAAATATTACATTTTGGTAGAACCACTTCTGAGAAACTGAAACAGAGGGGTAAAAAAAGTGAAAGATTTTCTCGAATGAATTACGTTTTGTATGCTTCAAGAATTATAATTTATCAGGTGGGAAAACATTGTGGACTTACAAACCAAAGAAAATTGCAAAATTTCTAAATAATTTTGACCCAACGTGTATAATTAAGGTCCAGTCAATGGATAATCATTCTGACTTCAATCATTCCGACATAATTTCTTTGTGCTCAACATGTGTGCAATGGCAGTTTGTATTTCACGTTTGCTTGCAGCGCGTAATATAACAGAAGAGCGTCAGCTCCCTTGTAGAGCCAAAAACCCTGCCCCCTTCATAAATAATTAAAGGCACAGGTGGTCAAGATCCATAAACTAAATGCTGACTTAAATGGCTCAAACTGCAGGACTTTGGGTCCCAGTGGCGGTCAGTTGCTGCAATAATTGATATCATAAATGTCGCCTAATTGATACGGCGACTTATAAATCATACTTTAACACATACACAAATAAATTTTGAAAAAGGAGGGCTAAGTATAATAGAAAACGTCCTTTGACGTGAACATTTTGGACACACTTGGTTCTGAAGCATCGATGGTTCGGGTAGGTATTTAGAATAGTTAGCGACATCAATTATATTTTAAACTAGGCACTGCAAATACACCTAATCAACAATACAATTTTTGGGATGATCTTTTCTTTCCCTTTGACAATTCGAAATGTAAAATAGTTATAAAACTTCATTGATCATCATTGCGTAAGGTAAAAAGTAACCCTCTAAATTGTTTTCAGACAAATTAGGGTTAAATAAACTCAAGTTACAACAGATGTACGATCGTGCATGTATCAACGGTACATTTACTTTTTTAAATACAAACATTAAGTCACATTTTACATGAACAATAAACAATCAAAAACTCCTTTTACTGTACAAATTGGATTACATCAAATATAATTTAGAAATTTACACTCTTTTCTGATAGCGAACCGACATCTCCCATTCCAGTTAAGGCAAGGCTCTCTGTTTATTCAGGAAATTATAAATCGATGCCCTGCCAGCTACCCATAAGGCAGCTCTAATCAGCGCAGACGCAATTTGCATTTTCATGCTGACATCGACCAGGTTATTGCTATCTTAGGTGTAAGCTGTGTGCACTCGAGCTGTCGGCCATAATGACAAGTGTATTTCGTTGCTGCACGTGTAAATTGCGCCTTGTGCTTCTGCATTTGACAAGCCTTAGGCAGGACCTGTTGAGAGGCCGTTCAGATTATTCGGGTCAACACTGAAATATTACGATGCCTCCTGAGAATTTGTTAAGAAAAATTTATCGAAAACTCAAATTTCTCAATAAATTTAAACTGTATAATCAGTAGCACTGCGGCATGAATTGAGAAAAATTTAAGATCCCCTGATACTTATAGTGAATTTCCAATTTTCAAACCAGATGATGCACTTTATGTGACGGTTGTTGACTCAAATAGACCCTCAGATGAAAATCCAAAATTATCGCATGCTAGGGATGTTACAATGGTTCACAGAACCAACAGAAAGTTAGTGATGATTTTTTCAATATTCAGTCCAAATGAAGCGCTTGATATCACCCTACTTCGAACACGTTAATCTTTTCATACGAATAATCCGAAAATCATCTGGAAGGTCTCAAGGTTTTCACCGAGCCAGTTAGTTCAGTGCCAATATAACATTCAACTGAACGATGCCTTCAACATTGCAACTTGAGCCCCAACAACCCAAGACGACGGTGTCACAGTTGCAGAGACTGACATGAGAAAACGGCCGAATTCGCGCACAAACAAGGCTAAAATTGGTCGTAATTCAACAATTATTGCTTAATTTTTAAAATGCCGGGCAACAATTTGGTGTTTTAATGCATCGCAAAATAGAATAAGTTTTAATTATAGATTTTCGTAGACCGAAGCAATTGGTAGAAGAAAAAAATTGCAGGATTTGGGCCGAGAAAAAAAAAACATTTGGCAAACTTAGCCTGAGTTTAAGGGCGCGTTATTGGCGCTGCCAAGTGCCAATCTCACTTTGCTGAGCTGCCCAACAAACTGAGGTCGTGCGCTGATATACAAAGCCTATACAAGCCGATAAAAATGTCGGGATAAAATTGCAGGGCTTAAAATCTACTTTCAGAAACCGAGCTTCAAATAAGAAAATATCACTCAGTACTCACTGCACTGAGTGACAGAGAGCGCATTTTCTCGGCGACGAAAACGGACGAAACGAGAAAATGCGCCGTCCGTCTGTCACGGACGGACAGACGGGCGGACATGACGAGCACGATAACGCTTTTTTCCATAACTGAGAAAATGCGCTAAAAATTGTACAATATGTTCTCCGGATAACCGAATTTTCCTTTCGCATGTTGATCAATCCACGAATTTAATTTCTACACTCAAATCCATAATTTATTTACAACTACTTCAATTATATTCTTGTGAGCGAATACGTGTCCAGCCCCAGTGAAAAGAGAGCGTGGCGAAACGAGCTCGGTAAAAAAATATTCAGTGTTCCTGTTACTGCACCGGAACAACTCCCTGAACTTTGTTAACCAACACGACAATGGGGAACTTATCATTATATCGCAGAATATACGGTAAGATTAGGACCAACCAAAATCCTAATTTATGAAATTTATCTACGCAAAGTATCTAATTAATGAGCATAAAAAAACAGCCGAATCGTGAACGCATGAAAGCCAGAAAATTAATAACGTCGTTTCACTGAGTTAATATTTCATTCAAATTTTTTGGTAAAATAATTAAACAAAATTCATTATTCGACATTAGTCTTTTAACATCTAGACCCAAATTGTTCTATGCGTCTTTCATCGTAGTTTTTAGACTGAAATTCAAGCTATCAACTAAATTCCGCGATGAAAACAAAATACTTACACACAAAATACTTAGTTAAAGAACTTACTTCTTACTACTTAGGAAGTACTACTACTTAAGAGTTTTTCAAATAGTTCCGTCGTTTAATGAACTGTTTATGACAGATTTACTGCATACCGATGATATTCTTACGAACACATGAGTAGAAGTTATCATTCAACTGTTCAAATTTATTGTTCTAAAACACTTGCACATGCAACGCAACATTCATATTACTAATGGCTTTTGCGTATTTTTAAATGTCTATCGGTGATCTTCACCTTGAGAGTATTTCAAGTTTGTTTGAACGCGTCCTGAAGGGCTGAAAATGGACGGCTGGAAGTTGTATTCCAGGCAGCGGGCCACACAGCAAACCTCGCGACACGGTGCCCAGCAGAGCACTGAGACTGAAGGCCTCCAATCATGTTGACTTCACCATAAGACGATGTCACACAGTAGGTAGCGTTTCTTTCTAATGTCGAATATCTTGTCTCTGCTGGAGAAAATTAAAGATGAGCTCAAAAAAATTCAGAATAACAGAATTGAAGAGATAATTACGGATTTAAATAACGAAATAATTACTATACGGTGTTGCGATCATAACAGCCTGGGCGAGGTCACTTCTGCAAGTTTAATTTGACATCTTGAGAGCTGCAGCCGTCTTCCCACGTAAACTAATTTAAAAAAAATGTTTGCCAAACACAGAATTTAATGGCTCGTGAAATTATGCGTAAAAAAGGTAGTTAATATTATAAGGCAGCAGACTTTACAGAGCAGAGATCACATGCAAATTTTCTTGTCTATTTTCATAAGCATTTGATATCGCGTTTAAAGAATTTTTCATGATTGGGAGTACATATTTTAGAAAATGTTTCTTCATAATAAATCCTTTGTGCCCTTTCATTGCTCCCAATAACATTCATTTCGAATTATTTTTGAATAGTATTTAGGCACCACGATTGTTTTTCTTGCATATAATGGGAGGTCAAAATAAAATCGAATCAAATTTAATTCAAATAGCATCAAAATATTACTATTTTCTTCCGTAACTAACAGTGAGAAAAAAATGAAAATTTTTCGTGAAATAAAATAAGATGAAAATCGGCTCAAATTCCCAATTTAAAATATTCACTTCCTTCATGTAACGTTAGATAATTCATCTTCAATGTTATAGCAGTGAAAAATAAAAGAATCCTAGTTAATATGTGTATCGAGCGAGTATTAATCGTTAATTAAATATTTGTCAAAATTTAATAATTGTCACCAAAGTTAACATTTAATATTGAATCAGAAAATTGAGAAATGGAAAACCATTGAGCAAAAAATTAACAAAGTGACACCTAAACTTGGAATTATGCGACGCGAAATTTCTTGATTTGAATTTCCATTGACTTGAGTGGACGAGTTAGAAAAGTTACGACAAAGGAAGTTGTTCATGTTGCTGTGGATGTAGTTAGAAAATTCGTTGCGATTCATATATTTTATCAGACATGATTAAATTAGACTAACAATTGAAGTCCACCTCGTTTAGCTTCGCGTCTCTGCGCTCAAAATTTCTCTTACCGACGTCCGAATGTGCTTCTGTAAAATATTATCGCCCTGCTTGCGATGCTACAGACTTTATGATCAGTTTGGAAAACCTACATATTATTTCAAAAATAAACTTTGAATAGCGCTGTTAGTTTTATCGGCTTAAAGTAGTAAACAGTTAGTTTTTCGCCTTTCGTTACGTTTACGAATCATTTAGGAATTTATTTCTACTGGGTGGGTGATAATTAATATATTCATGAAATTTGATAATTTCACGTTTTCATGAAATTTTTAACTGATGACGGAGCTGGTCTCAGAATGTTCTTTTTTTAAATACGGGGAACTTGTGGACTTTTTCGTTGCTTTTACATTCATGTTTATAATTTTTTATATATATAGTTATTTTGTCAATTTAACCATCAAATAAAATAAATGTCAAAAACTCGTTACTAGGTACAATTCTATGACGTCAAACGCATAAATTAAAAATACATGAGCCTTTCATCGCGGCTCAAATGAACTGGAAGTTGAGGACACAAGGATTAATTTTGGAAATCAATGTTGGGTCGATCCTATCCAATCTCCTCATGTCATTAACTGGCAATTGATTTCCGGTAATTTAAGTTTCTTTTCTCCGGCTTTAAGTAAATGAACCTACCAGCACTGAGGGCGGAATCAGCTTCCATGTTCCGTCAGTAATCAAACACAGGCTAGGGTTTGGAACTCCTCCTGCAATCTGTGCATCGGGATTGTTCGCGCGATGGTCTTGAGCTGGCGAAACTTTCAGTGTGTTTAAATCATGCGAGTCTTTAATTCTTAAAAACGTTGATAATGACATTAAATACTAATAATGTCATTACAAATAATAATATTATACTATTTAAATACTAAAAATGTCAGTATCAATATCTATATTATAACAATTATATATTAATAATGTCATTATCAAATAGTTTCGAAAAAATTTTATTTGTTCAGTCAATTATTTTGTTCGTGGTGTTATTGAGTTCCCTTCAGCTATATCTGAAAATTATAATGTAAGGCACATATTCAGTATTTGGGCTGAGGTTAGAATCGAAATGCGTTGGCATCGTTTGAAGGCACAAATCTAGATATGAGGTCACAAATCTAGATATGAGGTCACAAATCTAGATATGAGGTCACAAATCTAGATATGATGTCAACGATCATTTAAGAAATAGAAGTTGAATGTAGATCATGCTTCGTAAACAGGTATCGTCAATTGCTCATCTCATGTCGCCTTTAGCTTTTGAAGGCAGTGCTTAAATGTCAGGAGGATGTGGAATTTGGAACTGATGACTGGTTTCCATATCAAAATTTATCCGATGATTTGATATCTTGATCTAGCTTTCTGAATGTTTATACTTATTGTATGGGTCGCTCTTAGCACGAATAGCATTTTTATTTTAACTAATGAACTAAAAATTAGTTGCATTAAATTCGCATGTAGTTCGCGGCAACGTCAAGAAATCTTAAAAGCAGAACCACAGTACGTAGGAAATACGGCAGCATGTATAATATGATTTTATTTAGGATATGAAAGGCCTTCCTCTTCCCAATAAGGCCGCAATTATTCTCGTACTACTGGCACATTGAGATAGAACCAGTTGCTTGCTATTAAACTTAATGAAACAGGTTTGAAAATTCTCAGCTTTAATATTCAAGCGTATTTTATTGGATCACGAATTCATGCAACAGGCACAAATTTAGGAAAAATACATCATCCAATGCTGATATTACCGTAACGTCCTTTATTGTATGCTATAGGGGTAAAAATTTTCCTTAAGTACTGTATTACTCATCGATATAATGATGCAAACTGTGGAGTACATTGATTCAGCCTACTATATTTCCATCAGTTTATTCATTGCAGGTACCAACAGTTTCAACAATAATTTTTAGAGTTTCTCAATAGACCAAACCAAGCTAATGAACCGGCAGTCGCATAAACATGTTTATCAACAACACACTAATGATCGTCAGGCAGATGAGACATCGAGGATCACAGCGAAGCATCGAAAAATTAGAAACAACAGGCAAGCCCAAAGCATTGGAGCAGCAGGCTGGCCTATGGACTGAAGCCTCTTTAATACAGAGTATAGTGTTTAATATTAATCATTTTTTTCTAATTAACAGAGACAACTAATCGTATTTATTTTGAAAATGTACTAGTAAAAATATAGCGCCTTTGAGATACGATAGGGTGAGAACGATGGGGTATAGCGCTAAATTATATGTTTCAATATAATTACTAAACGCAATTATATTGAAAATGGAATAGTAAAACTATAGCGCTTTTGAGACACAAATAGAGGGAGAACCCAGGCGTATAGCACTAAACTATAATTCAAATTCAGCATGATCAACCGCAACAATCTTCATGAACATATGTCGATAATTTGTGATATTAATGCACAGAATCTTGCATTAGCTTTTTAGTTGTCATTTTTAGCATAAGGATTTGGGTAATTGCTGAAACAATTTTTGATTGCGTCTAGAATTTCGAGGACCATCCAAAAAAACTGGGAAAATTTTGATGCAAAATTCACTCGATCACAGTAGCGTGCCTGTGCGCGAGACCTTCATCAACTTATCTGGTATTGGTCACCGATGTAAGGTAATATTATTTCAGGCTATATTCCTTCAACATGTAAATGATTAATAGTTTCAGTTAACCGATAAGAAATTTTGATCCGCGGTGAGTAAATGTTTCTTGTGTCACTTATCGATTACCGTAAATTAGGGTTAATAGTGTTTTAATTTATGTAATGAAACTCTGGAGTAAAATTGTTTATCTCAACAGTGGTTCTGATAATACGTTTATTCTGCAACTTTGTATTCTCCCTCTGAAGTCTGCTGCGATTCATCCAAAATTATGACTTAATTGTGTCTAAACATGAAACGTTAAATTAAGTAAATAATCATTTGAAGCATTTTTATTGAAGATAGCTCATTGTGGAGTAATGAGTTGTTTGTCGCTTGTCATACGTGGAGCTTCATTTCAAATGGATTTTTGCATTTAAAATGATCCAAATCAAGAATTCTGCTGCCTGTATTTTTGATGCAGAAACTGAAAGTTAATTTGTATAAATCTATATTTTTGTGCGAGATCGCGTTACGTGAATCACGTGGTTATAGTCACTTTTAGCTGATAATTTTATTCAGAATAGTTTCGCACGTATTGAAGCCATTAGTTATTTTTATTTTCAATGTATCGTAATTCGGTTTCACCGACCCCTAAATGGAAACGCCTCATTTCATCAATGACGATGAGTCAGTTCCTCGCTTTATTTCTACACGAACAACGAAAATAAAATGCTCACAGATCTTAATATCGTGCAATAAATTAGGCTGTTGCAAATCTTGAAAAGCGCTGATAAAATTACAAGTACCCATTACTGACTGCAAAAATGCAGCAAAATTGAAATCATAAATTCCTCCAACAATATTGACACTATTATTTACCATGCCAATCGACACAATTCATTTTGAATTCTAAATTAAGATAATTCAAGGATGTTCTTTGGTAAATAAAGTCAGTATATTCCAGTGTTCTACAAAGAAAAACAATTCCTGGGCAGCTCAGCCAAGTTCCGTAATTACAAGTTCCTCGCAACGATTTATCAGATCCTCGCTTCAAGAGGAGGATTACCGAAGCTGGTTCTTTTCCACAGAGGAGTTGTCAACTCCTCCGTGCACCAATACCTTGTAAATATTTTAATAACATTGATGTGGTACACACTAAGAAGTTTAAATAATATATGACGAGGCTTTGAATTACTAACTACGAAAACACTTCAGGTGCTGCATCATTTAACTCCAGTAAGTGAAGTCGAGCGAAGTCCAAGTTAATGTTAGCAGCTCGAAGATGCGAATGATTTTCTCAGAACTAACGAGAGATTTTGTCACTCCAGGGAGAAGAAAACTGGTGACGTTTGTAAAAGCTAGCGCACTCGCACGACCGTTCTCTATTAGATGGAATTTGCTGTGTATTAGATGGAATTATTAGATGGCATTATTAATGGCATTTGCTGTGGTAGTTTGAAGTATTTTCAACAACAGATTGTGTAATACTTATGAATTACTGCAGCCACTACGAGGTCGTGATTCGTTTATCAGCAACCTGGAAAAAAAATTAATCATCAAATATTTTCTCGTGAGAGTGACGAATCCTGTCATAATAATAACAACTATAGATAATGGATAGATTATTGAATTGTGATGTCTGCAAACGTGCAAAACTCGCTATAGAGGCATGAGGTCGAACCAACAGCAGAGACCAGAAAAGTCTACTGTTGTGCAAATCTACGGATTGTGCTGCCAGTATTTTAGTATCTCAAACAGAATCTGCGATACAAGAGTAATAAAGTTGAAGATTATCCTATAAATCCAATATTGTTTACTATGAACGCAAATGCATGCACACTATAAATAAAAATAACTACATTTATTGATAAAAATACCAGTAGTTCGGTGCATTGGATGGGACCCCCTCAACATTTTCACGAATCATTTGTATGTGCGATCTAATATGTTTATATTTCCATAGGATATTTTGCGCTTGTGCATGAGGATTTGTGCACACATCTTTTGATATAATGGATACCAACACTGCTTTTTACCAGATCATCCAAGGAAGATCGGAGATAATTCGGAACTCGCTCATGATAATCGAAACTTCATGCAATATATACCATATTATCGAAAAATTTGGTTAATCAGCTATACTGACTTACCCATATGAACTTACTTACTTACTGACATGCTATACTTCCTGTTATTATGTCACCATTGGATTACTTCAACAGGACGAGCTACCAATCAACGATAGGTTAACCCACAAGGCCAACCTACAGCCCAGTTCCCACAACCTATTGTGCAACTAAGAATTATCAGGTTAGTCAATATCAACGACAATGTGTAAAATGTGTATTATGAGGGTTCTAAAAATGTTCTACTTCCTATTTAAATTATTGTAGAATTTATTGACATCAGCATGAAAATAAAGTTATTCGCAAGTCGTAGCAATACACAGCAATGACAATCATAGAAAATACACAGCAATTTCACAAAAAGCAGCTTCACCTGAAACAGCCACAATTTTCCATAGGAAAATACTACGCTTGAAATTGTCATAAAATTCGCATACGTGGACATCGTGTAGGGCCACTTTCTCACCCTAATAACGATGCATTTAGATCTCAAATATTACACTCGACTCTTAAAAATCGTCTAAACGAATGACAGCTTTATCTAGTCATCGAATACCATACGCTATGTGTTGTCGAGCAAATGTTAGCATTTTTTTTAAAGAAAGCCATGTTTTTTCTACAGTAGTGTCAAATGTTCAATGTTTTTCAACGAAAAAAAGTATACTGATAGTACAACGGTACTAATTTATTTTTCTGTAGGCGTAAATATCGACTTCAGAAACTATTTTACTTCTCTTCGAAATATTTTGTGTCTTTGACCGTGAAACGCTGGCATGGCAAAGTAGCAAGCGTAACGTAATGCAGGTTTCATCTCTCCTTTGATCAATCGCGATCTCAAATCTGGGTGAATTCTGGCACAGCCAATATTCAGCGAGGGTAAATGAGAAGCAGGAAATCCGAGGCACTGCTGAAGCGCCTGGTATGAATATCGAGATTGCGTCGGCTATAGCGGCACCATTTTTGCCTGCTACGTAAATCAAAAACTCTGAATGAAAACTGGGCTATCTGAAAATAACGGTCACTGTGCGGGAGGTTTTTTTTGTGTTGCCAGCCAATTGGCTTTAACTCAAATTCAAAGCCTGTGCTCTCATGTTAGTGATTAACTACATTATAGAAAATATTGGCACTCGTGGTAGTTAATAAATAATAATCAATTTTTTTAATTTTCATAGAAGTTTACTGATATACTCGTATACGTCACTTCTTAAGACATCGCAAAAAGATCTTAAGCATGGGCAATAAGTGAATGTATTCCACTCGTCCGTTAAATTCCTCTACAGATTCACGGATCCTCTAAAGACATCGGCCAGGCCACGTGTTCGGTTCAGCCAGTTGACAGAAACGTAAAGTGAACCAATGATAAATAAACTAATTAGATGCTGAATACAGGAAATGAGCAGACCGAGAGTGATCAGGCCTACACCTTGACACGTTATGTTATGTAATGTCGGAGAAACCGGTCTTATATGGCAAGGCAATCATAATCAAGTGACTGGAACATATATAGGGATTAAAATGCTGGTGTCAAGGTACTTTAGTCTAATACCTCAAGTGCACATTAAAGAGCAATTCTGCTAAGTGATTGGAAAAATACTTATCCAATACTCTGATCTGCAAAAATAATTATTATCTCTAATAGTAATTGAGCATCAATAGATTGAAACACAATTTTTGAAATTGCTCGCGTTATTTTAGGTGTATCATATTGCAAGAAAAATGCATCTAGTAGCAAAAAATTACAAAGGGAAAAGCTTAATACAGTGGCAACTTCTTAACTACCGAGACTCATTAGTAAGGTATGCAGGATTCAGCAATAGATGAAAGCAATGAATAGAATTTAATTGCATATTGTTAGAACAAATGTAAGGGAATAATTTTTACTCGATGTGATGTCACATTCGAGTAATCAAATTTATCTGTGGAGCATGCGCAAAGGCTGTTTGACTTATTTTTGTCACGACAAAGCCTGAGACGAGAAAAATGTGAAGCAAACTGGTTAACTGCAACTGATAATCTCCTTTGACGATGCCCAGCTAGAATTTGAGGGATTCATTTCTTCATGACACAATGAATGTTAACATATTAATTTACGTTAACACATCAAAATGAGCGGCGAATTCCAGGTTTCAAAATCAGCGGCATTAATAGCGTTTCTATTAATGAAACCTAAAAACAACAGTACATTCATCAGACGACGTGCGGAGAGCAATGGATCCAAAAAGTTTTTTACATTTTATCATCAGTTTTTTAGCGCATTTTCTCATTTATGGAAAAAATGCACTATTGTGCTCGCCATGTCCGTCCGTCCGTCTGTCTGTCTGTCTGTCTGTCCGTCCGTCTGTCCGTGACCTCAAGTTTTCGTCGACGAGAAAATGCGCTCTCTGTCACTCACTGCAATGAGTACTGAGTTATATTTTTACATTTTATTTTATTTGGTAACATAGACAATTTCGGGATCCAAAAACACTGTATGGAGCATATAAAGCACCATTAATTTTATACTGTAACCAGCCAAACTTCAGCTTAGTCAGGTTCGCCTTCCTTCGTATAAAAGAGCGCCTTGGTGATGCAAAGATAAACACAGACCGGCCTTCAGCATACTGATCTGTGCGTCAAGAAGTTAGCACAAAAGTTTCAGGCGCCAGAGAACAGAGTTTCTCGAAAGAAATCAAGGCCTTGACAGCCGCTGAATTGAATAGGAAGACTTTACTTCTGATGGGATAATAAAGTAGCCGTCATTTCCCGGCAGTTTTGAAAATCTAATTTGTACCTGCATCATTCAGCACGTTCAAACCATTTTTTTAAATGATGAAGTTGATGATAGCGAAACTGACAGCTATTCATATGCACTTAATTGCACGAAGAGTTCCGCTGTAAATGTAACGAAACTGTCTTCGGGTCTTCCTAAAGCACATTTATCGACAGGTATTTAAAAGTGTATATTACTTATTTTCGCTGAGTAATTAGGCCTTAAAAAATATGTTAAATTCATTGAGAAAGTCCAAAGTATATATTGAGGAAAGAAATCCCTAAAAATATATCCTAAGCAAAATTTGCTCATCAATGATAATTATGATTCATGGGGTCAGAAAATAATTTCCGACTGATAGGCACACATATGAAACATCGACCAAGTATGTTCTATAACACAGTCATTAAAAAATGCTACGCCTCAGTACACTTGCCTAAAGCCTCATGTTCGTTTTAATCCCTTTCAAGTCTCCTCAACACTTCCTAACTTTACGTCTCATTTTTAAGCGCCAAACTAAAATGCTTGGCGACGCAATTCGTCTTGCAGGCAATGAGCTTTGCACACCAAGCGCAACGTTCGGATAGACGAGGCGCCTGTAACGAACGCATTGACTTCAGAGACGTATGTTTGTTAATTAGTTTCAAAATTGGCCAAATAACAGAAAAATTACTTCTGCAACCCCGGAAATATTCCTCTAAGCCTTGCATTCATAACCATCAATGCAAGAGAATTTTCCTCTAACATATCTCTCCATGTTATTCAATGTTAATTAATATTCAAACGAAAATCCAGTTTATGAGGGTTTTATACTACAATATAATCTGATATTCATATACAAAATTTAGTCTGAAGTCAGGCACAGAGTGCCATTTTATTGCTTGTACGACAGAAATTACAACAAGCAACAGTAATAAAACAGAGGCCTTGTCTCGAGGCAACGATGTCACAATAATAATTATTGACAACTCGTCGCCTGGCAACGGCAACACCAATATCTTAACGAAGAGAATAAAAGTCATAAAAAACTATGTATCATGTTTACATCGCGTGATTCTGCGTAACTTGAGCATGCATTATCTTTACGCCTAAAGCGGAATCCACCGTTCTCACCTATAGTCCGAACTGAAGTCAATAAAGAGTGGTAATTTGTTAATTAGACAAGAATCAAAATAAGACAAGTCTCGCTATAAATCGTAAGTTGAACGCACACACGAGGATAGAAATTAATCATTTTAAGTAGCTTGTACGATTCATTGAAACGTGCAACAATAATCAGTTTCTTCTTCCCGCTTGCATCAACATATATACGTATGTAATCAAGTAACACTGAAGTTCCGTATGTAGCAATATTTCCTCTCAATTAGGATTTAACGTAAGCAATAACATGAAAGTATTTTATACGGGCATGTGAATTGTGAGTTTCTATAACAAACAAACCTGCATTTACCGAACGTAGCTCAGCTTATATATAAAAATTTGATGTCCGCGCCTGAATGCATTTCTACTCGTACAGGACAATGAATTTCGTGAGCTATAGAAAAGCGTTTTTGGCAATTTTATGTTGCAATTAGGTATAAATAGGAAAAGGTAAGGTTGATAAGCACACAATCTGAAAATCTTGAATAGAGATCCTCCTTTCATATGGATGATCATGACAAGAAGACGTTCATCCATCTTCTCCGGTTCTGGATCGATGGAGTTATGATACCAACAGTGTTTGAAGATAGAACAAACTAGTAAACAATTGAAGTAACAAAAACAAAATGTTTCCAAGGTTGTATATTTTCAAAATTACTTGAACCAAACATTTGATAATGCATGAAAATTAGGAATAAAACTAGTTCAACTATTGGAATACGAAGCTCAATATTGATTGCCTGACTTTATTTTGAATTAAATCCATACTTTAGCTAGAATAAGTGCGCATAAAAAATCAGGAAAAGCTTCACTCGCAATTTAATTCTTCATCCTAAGCCATTCGTTTCCATACGGGGAACCACTTGCATCATCTCCATTTCGTATCGCGTTTCACGGCGGCAGCGTGACAGTTGATGCATCCAAAGCAGCTTTGTCACTTCCTATCAGTTGTAAAATCAGGAAGATGACACATGAGCTGCGCGTGACCGTAATACGGCGTTAAGAAGTGTAATCTCTCCGGCGGTGTTTGCGGTGTGAGGGAAACTGACATGCGAGGCTGAAGACGGCGCGTCGTGGGGACGGACGAGTCTTGGGAATCAAGTTGAGTGGTCGAGCCTGAGAGAAGAATTGCGAGGAAAGACGAACACTTAAGAACAAAAGACTCGATTATTGAACTATGAAATAATGATGTATCCTTTTTCGTTCATTTGTAGAATATTGCAGACTCAATCTCAGGCTAATTCCATTTGTATTGTTCGCAGTGCTAAGCCCATATAGCCGAAGAAACTTTTGGAGGACACTTTATTATATTACTGTAAGATATTTCTCCTTGCATATTACAGGGCTCTTTTATAAAAAAGATCGTTCTATCAGCTCGAGTGAAGAAACGAAGAGACGTCACAGTGACGCTTGAGTGTTGTCAGCAATCCGAGTTATGATTTAAGTTTGAAAATATTTTTAGTACCTTTATTTCCAATTATTATTTTATGTAGAGTAGATTATTCAAGAAACTATAATCGTTTTCCTCAAGGTTCTAGAGACCTACAATAAATAAGTTCAACATTAATGCCTGCTGTAAAATTAGCTTTGACCCCATATAGCTAAAAGTTTCTTTCAAAAGAAAATCCATAGCAACTTTTTATGAATAAATAACAATACTGAACTTTCGTTTAAAAAGTCAAATTGAAACGGTTTCCATCTCACCAGAAATTCTTAATAAATTACAATACCAACACAAGTTTGACATTCGTATTAACTCTCGTGCCATAAATTTCAACGACTTGATGGTACCGCTGAGGTAATATTTTTCCTCTTGGTTGACATTGAAGTCAGCAGCAAGCGCCTTCCAAGACGAATGAAGAGCTGTCCGAGCACCAAATTGTCTCTCTCGCATGGAAAGACAATTCCCAGGAGTCTCACAAATCCTCCTAGCTCATATGATAAATTCGCGGTATAACAACTCACTCTGGATGCATACCGGAAGAACCATGCATAGGTTCGACTAGACAGGAAGACATTGTTCTCTTAAAACGATTTAAAGAACTGCAAAGAATTTTTGTGTTTTTTGTTAAAATCGAATAAGTCTTCAATCTAGAAAATGTGTTGTAAAAACGTACCTTCATTGTATGGATCATGTAATCCAGATAAAATATAAAATGTATTCATGAGGATTTGCATTAAAGCATAACGGCAGCAACCAATAATAAGCAGGCTGCCAAAATTTCTGTAGGTCAAAATCATCTTTTTTATGCAGATTTCGCTTCACGCGTCCCTCGCAGGATGATGAACAAATCCCTGAATAAAACCTGTCAAATAACTTATAAATTTCCCTTCCTACTAAGTGAAAGTTGTTTAGAACAAATTGATGTGTAAGCCATTTATGGAGGAATCATAGACGCCATAAAATAAAGATCCAAGATACCATAAAAATACGCGTATGCAAAATAAAGAATGGCCTCTCATGAGCGACTCTTGAATATTAATTAATGCATTTATGGACTGAAAATTTACCCATTTTTTCAAAAAATAACGAAAAATCTAGTGTGTAAGTTAGGGAGATCTAGTTATATCTGCTAAAGTGCACGATAACTTGGTCGACTTCAATTCCTTTTTTATTTCACTGAATACGAAATAATGGCAAAAAATTGATCGAAAAACAATTTCTGTGTAAAAAAATATCAGTCATACTTTTAGAATTAATAGCCTGAATGCACTTAAAAGGAGAATTGATAGTTGATAATTAATTAAGAATCGCAAGTCAAACCAACGAGCAAAGGAGTTAATCAAAAACAAAAGAAATTTAAAATTTAGAATGATTTTTTTTTTGGTGCGAAACGCGTTGAAAACGAGCCGATAAAAACTATATTACAATACAAAATGAGGATGATTAAGCTTCCTATTATATTGTGTTGAACCATTGAAGCTATTGGCTCATTTTAGAATTCTAACGATGTTCGCTTTCGGCCCCAAATTCTGTTACTCTCCACACCGAGTTCTTTTTTCAACAATCATTACTGTTATAACCTGGAAATTTTTTGTCATTTCAATTGCAGCTCATTTTGTCATTTCTTCTGAACTATTCTACACTCTAAGCATGCAGTATTATAGCTGTCGTTGATTATACCAAGCTTTTAATTTATTTCGACAACATAATCTTAATTTTTTCGTCAATGCGCTAAATGATTCAAATGCCCATAAAAATCTAGATCCACGCAATTAATCAATATAAAGTTGTACCGTAATAGATTCTTTAAGCACGAAAGCAAGTGCGTGCCTTGAGTGGCCTTCAATTTCGTGCATATATCAGAAATTTTTCAAAATCATGTTCTGAGCCGGCCCAGGCCTGGACTCGGTCCTAAGATATTTTTGTTCAAAAAATCGTGGCCTTGAGCGGCATTTTTCTGAAATTATTTCGAATATTTGACGGAACTCTCCGCTGAAGCACGCTGACAAGGGTTGCATTTAAATAAGCCCTGAGAAAATTTGATTCGAATGCTTCTTAACTCTAAAGCAATTTAATTATTACCAATCAATTTTGAGCTGACAATGATCCAACGATCCAATAACTATTTTGTACCTTCAGACTAGATAGTGCTAATGTATTGAATTTAAATTTTTCCAGAATGCTTTCGTGAAACGATGCAATTATGCCTACATTCAATACAACTGTTCCATTTTTTATTCTAATTACAGGGACCGTTACTAATTTATTTAGTTTTCCTGGAAAAAACCTAAAGAGGAAAATTATATCAACGTCTGTGTGAGCAACTTCAAAGAAAAGTTCAAATGGAATATTGCGGAGAGAGAATTTGGATAAAATGCAACATTTTTCTCATAAAACATTTTTATGGAACAAAGTTATAATGCAGACATAAAACAAATTTACACAAATGACTTGCTTCAGCGTGAAAAAAATAAGATCAATAATGTTGAAAAGAGCGATTCTGGTAGAGAAACGGATTGTTGTAATGCAGCCTGAGACTCTTATTACTGAAAGTAATGAAGCAGCAACCTCAAGCGTCGGTCGGACCAGTTTCCTCTCGCGATGCAGTCATCCAACATGTCATGTGCTCCGCCTGCTACATTAGAATTGCTGTGAAGAAATTAAAAAAAATTGAAACACGCTAAGCGCCCTAGTTCATCTTGGTATTTTTAGAGCGTTCGCTATTTTTTGAGGCGTTCTCATCAAACTTTGAGAAGACAAATAACGATCTACATCCAAACTTTTCCGCTCACTCAAATGAATGAGAAATAGAAAGACGCAGAGCCGCTGGCTTTTTTTCTTCCATCCAGCAGGCTTTAATTATATCGAGTTAATTTTCCAGGAAATAGATAAAAAAATTTTCCCTAAAATTGAATCAAAATTATCCTGATATGTGATTTTACTCATAAAATTTCTTTGATTTACTCATTATAATCATATCAAAATTTATTTTTTTTTCATAAGATTATGAAAACGTTGAACAATAATTTCAAGTTGAGTTCGTCTGAAAACAATTGAGTGTAAGGTTCGAATAAAGATAACCAAGCTGTCACTCGACAAGGATAGCGTCCCTCAATTAGATCATTACATTTCCTAATCGACATACTTGAAGAACATTTCTCGTTGTTCGTTGAAGCGCGCAACTTATTAAAAAATATTCCATATTAAGCATGAAAACTTCAGGACTTCTTTGACGAAACTACTGAGCCAAAATTTCCAGCACAATGAAACTGAGTGTAAGCCTATTCAAAGACAGCTATACAAAATTCTATTAATCTCATCTGTACTCATGTTGAAGCGTTTGCGCCGGTTTAGGAAGTAAAAAACGGGCACAAAGTGGAT
Source organism: Hyalella azteca (assembly GCF_000764305.2). Lineage (NCBI taxonomy): Eukaryota > Metazoa > Arthropoda > Malacostraca > Amphipoda > Hyalellidae > Hyalella > Hyalella azteca. Next base: position 4,798 of record NW_025944942.1, on the reverse strand, counting down.
CTTGACTCGATTTTTCTTCTTTAATTCTATTCTTGTTGTGAGCATTAGTTTTGATGAAGTTTGGAAATGCATACAAATGAACAAACAACAGCACGGTATTCCAGCTTACTTGCTACAGATTCTACTTCCTCATGGATAGCCTCTCAGATTCTGAATGGAATCCCGCGTACGGGCTCAGAACTTTGAACCCAAACTTTCATCATCTGCACGACACGAGAAACAAATACCCTGCACAGCCAAGGGGTTCAGAAAAGTTAAAATCCATCCACAGTTCATGAACTACATTGAACACGAGAATAACCCGAGGAAATGTTCAAACTGAAGTGTTAAACATGCCCAGCCGTGGTCAGTTTCATGTTTTTTAATAAACTTCCTAGCATCGATGTCATTTTATCATGATACATGAACGAATTCTGTGGTCCACAAGAGCGCTTTTACCAGCACAGCAAAGAATTCAACATCATCAGGCCGGCGTGGGGACGTTCTATGTAAATGAAGGAACCATCTGACGTCCAAGCACTCGACACAAATGTCGTGCACCAGAGAGAGAGACGGAGCAAAGCACCGCAGGAATGACATAGAAGAGACTTTATGAGTCGCTTGGCTGGATGTTTTCAGATTACTGATGCAATTGGCCAGACACTCCCTGCTCTGTCGATTCTTGGGGACTAAGAAGATGAACTGATGAACCGAGAGAACAAAAATATAACTCAGTACTCACTGTAGTGAGTGACAGAGAGCGCATTTTCTCGTCGACGAAAACGTGAAGTCACGGACGGATGGACAGACAGACAGACGGACGGACAGACGGACATGTCGAGCACAATAATGCATTTTTTCCATAAACGAAAGGAAGATACAAAACTATGAAGCGCATTTTTGGGCCCTAATTAGAACCAGATAAGTTTCACTATCAAACGGTGCGGCGATGGAAACATTTATCTATTGAAAATATCGCTTATGCATGTTGTTTAAACATGACGCATTGCATCCAAACAATCCCTGGTCAGTTCGTCATCTCTCGTAGAGACGCACTGACGTAGAGACGACTCATAAGCAAATGCAATGATTAAGGTAACTCACAGCCGTGAGTTACACAGCCATGAGTTATACCATATTCATAAAGTAAAGAAATAGACGAGCGGCATTTCCAACTATACGCGTGAGAAAAATACTTTCTCCCCTTAGTATTATATTATAACTCGCACGAAACGATTTTCACACTCACCTGAGACTGATCAGCATGTATCGACATTTTGAAACATCTTTCGTTCAAGCCAACTTTACGAAAATTGATATCATTCTGGCTAGTCATAACTACAGAGAATTCAATTCGGATTAGTTCTTTCTCGCCGAACAGTAGTTTGTTGTGCGACTCTGTTCTGAAATGATGATTGGACAAATCCAAATTGTTAAAGAAGAGACACAGCTTATATTTTCCTCAGGTTATTCTGCACATTCCAACATTGGTTATAACCACAAAACATTCTTATAACATGCCACAGGATGATTTTCCACCGCTGATTATTGAGTGTTTTTTATAAAGCAATTTTACTATCATAAAATAATAATGGTGCAGAAATAACTAATAAAAATTAGTGGAAGTTTTTATATGACAAGTTCTTCCCGTCACTTTACAATATTATTACGTTCTCTACAAATTCCATACCAGTAAACATGGCCGGAATTTCATATATAGCAAGTTTCCTACCACCAAATATCAGCGTAAATGTTTCATGGCCAGACGCCTACAATAAGGAATTATTTGACTTCAGTTTTGGCAGAAAACTTCGCGTGAGAAGGAACGTGAGGCTGACCCAGTCAGCCCACGCCCAATATTAAAGACAATGAATGACTTAATTGTTCAAAAATGCAGCCAATTACACAGTAGTCAGTAGTGGTCGGGTCTGAGAAGTTATCTTACAGACTTACACGAACCAGCGATTGCTGATCCAATTTCAACGTATATTTGCTTTTAACCCTCATGGGGCTACGTTTTCTGATATTGTGATTCCAGGCAGCGGATTTGAACTTTTTATTTAACAGATGAACTCAAATTGTTTATCTAACATTTACTCATAATGTTCTCTTTGTATGCAGAGTTCCCATTTGCGCCTCCAGCCATGCATAGAAAACGAAAAAAATTGCTACAAATTTTTATTCGCCATTAACATGGGGGACTCAAATAGTGAACTTCAACGCCAGTCACTCGGATACTTTTTTCTACTTGATTTCCGCGATGAATAATACTAACTTTTATGTTAATATGTTCTCGCGATCAACCAGTGTACGAAGAACCACAAGCCTCGGCACTTTTCCGAAAGCCACGAGAAATCAAAATCAGATGCGTACCTTCCTTCTGAAGTAATTGCTAACTAACCTCTAGCAATGAGCTCTACAACGTTGTCATCTTCGCTTCAATGTGACCTAATCTTCTGAAGTTTTCTGATCAATGCACCTATGATGATTGAATTTATGTCATGTCTCTAAATCCTCCCAAATTTTCATGTAATTCTCATGGTCTTGAAATATTCCTTTAATTGATTTTCATCATCCGCGTGTCGAAGGGCCCGAGGAATTGTTTAAATAGCTCATTTCTACCGCTACAACATCCGAGTAATTGTAGCACACAGAAGAATGAAAAAAAACATGAATATTCTAAAAAGAAAGTTACAAAAAATACAATTATTACTCTGATGGATACTGCTACGTGAGTTCAGTTGCTCTGCTAAAACGCACGGAACTTGACGAGGTGCGGTGCCATTAATGAATGCGTTCCCCACTGATTTACATGTAGTAATTAAGCAGATTGGATTACATCAATGTGGTCAAATTATAATGATATTTGTAAAGCAAGAAGAGTCCACGAATCTTGAGCGGAATATCCAAAAAGTAACATATAAAAAATATGCACTGTATGGCGTTTTACTGAAATAGTTTCATTTACTTTCAAATTTCAAATGCGTCCTCTCATCAAAACGCCTCGTTTCATATCAGCATGCATCCGCAGGCATACGGCCACTGTTATGAAGGTAATTTTGGAGGCCTTGTTGATGCTACTTTCATTTTTGTCGTTGTCGCTTCATAGACAATTTCATCGAGATTAGGCTGCGTCATAAGGCCGTGTTTACTGCCATAGCCGACACTTAGGGCCTCGGGCATTGCTACCGACAAAATTTAGAGAGCGGACAAGTGTCGCGTACAAGTGTCGCGTGTTATCCTCATTGCTGTTCAGCATGGAGCAGCTACGTGCAACCGGCTGCACGCGTACATAAAAAAGTTTGCGCAAATAAGTATTTTTCTTCTTAAATTTGCATTGCTTCTTAATATTGCTTAATCTAAAGTCATTGCCAGTGTGAATTTTCTGTCTTCCCGAAGCAAAGATTTAAAGTTTGAACCCCAAATGCATTTGTTCTGAAGACGACTGGAGGAATTTCCATCAGAGGCAAGTGAAGTCATCGACGTCGGATGATGCACTAATTATTCGCTTACTTTGGTCGTGCAAAGATGAAATCATTATCAATTCAACCGAGGTCGCTGAGTTATCAATTACATCAGGATGCATTGCATTGTACCAGCCTCTGCACAATTGGCAAATGAAACATTATCCCATGGGTTCCCCATGTAACGTAATCATAAAAGTCGATCTCATTTTCTTTCGCTCCAACTAAAAAAAAAAGTACAAAGTTTTCAAGCGCCATGTGGAAATTTTTGCAGCCAACAACAGTTGCTATGTTTGCGGTTCTTTTGAATTAGTTAATCCATGAATATTTGTTTACTACAAGGCAGGGAGCCATGCTTTTTTAGATATCACATGCTTTCCGCTCAGTTGCAGAATTATAAAGAGAAGAATTTATTTCAACACGTCAAAAGAAGTGAGATAAAATAGAGCTTTCTTTTGAGAATTACAACCACATTTTGTGGCCAGTAGGCAGTACTGTAAACAGCCTGATTATTTTCTACAAAACTCTCAACCGAACTTCCCCTAAATTATAATCATAGAAACCACTGTAAAACCTTCTATGTAAATGAAAATGAGCACAAACTATGAATTTACCCACTTCAGTTTCAATCATTTTAATTTTTTTTTCTAGTCATAGCAGATGAGCATCATTATATAAATAGTTAGAATATTTTTCAGGTTCGTTTAAAGTATTTTTGATCACAGTTGCGCGGTAACGACGCAATGCCGACCTTAAAAGCTCCCACACAAAACGCGCGTTCAAGGGGAATCAACGCAAACATGAGAGACTTTACAAACTCAAACGAGCAAAATCTACGCACATCTCACGCTATGTTAGCTCAACAGGGGCTATTCTTGTCATCTTGAGGAAAATTTGCACGTATAAAACTTTTTCGGTGTTTTTACGTCGCACTCTAGCATACATAAGACCAAAAACAACAGCGAAAAATAATAAAACACGTTGAGAAAAAGATTCGGAATAGAAATTTCATGCATCTGAGATAGAAGGATAGACATTTCGTGCATCGAAATTTCAGGATAAAAATTTCGTGCATCTGAGAATCTATTGTTTAATCGCAATAAATTCAAAATTGTGCTCTTTGCTCATTCATATCCTGCAATGAACCAGAATAGAGTAAAGCAAAAGTATTCTTACTAAAACTCATTTATCGTCAAAGCAACGAAAAAACTATAGAAGATTATATTGAGCATAAGCCACGAATACATGATATTCATTGGAGATACTCTATATTCTTTGAGAGATCAAAGGGAGTTTTCTATAGCTTAAAATGGAAAATTTACATTCAAATTTTTATGCAAAATCTGATAATTAAT
>NW_025944941.1:0-5688 GCF_000764305.2 Hyalella azteca | reverse complement strand
TCAAGACTTGATTGACTGGGAATGAGTCTGAGTGAAAAATTGATATTAAATATTCACAAATATATGTGAGTCTGAACTCACATATATTTTGGCTGCTAAAAAATTGCAATAGCCTAGTTAGGCTAGAATTTCCTTTACATCGAGTGCTTTTACCGCAGTGTTCAGTATTTTTTAACGTGAAACACGCGTGTGATTTCAAGTTATGTTACATTGATTTTTCAGATAAATACATACATATTCTTTGGAGCCTTCGTCTCCGAAAGGGCGAAAGGCCATAGGGAAGGAACGGCTTAATCTATTTGGTAGGCAGTTAAGAAGAAGTATCGAAGTCTCCCAGCTGAACTGCATGAAATAAAAACAGTATTGAAGATCTTGAAAGAATGCAGTGAACAATTTGTGGCAATGATTAATTTCAATCGGTAGCAGTTGTCATACAGAGTAAAATTAGGATTTGAAATTAGCATGATGAAGACCTCAATTGAATTTAGATAATCTAAACGATAAACCTGTCTAATAATGACAAGTCGTCGTGGCCCGTCCTCAGAAAAGTACGGTCAGACAAATATAAAACAATTCTGTTCTCTTCTTGCAAGACTTTTTATGCGTCTGTTAATTCACTTTCTACATTATTTGGCCCTTATTTCACATTATTTTAACGTTATTTGACATTATTTAACAATACTTTATATTATATGACCCTTATTTTAAATTATTTCACCTTATTTTACGTTATTTTCTATAACTTAACATTATTTACATAATGTGAAATGTGTTACTGGTTGTTTTCATAATATTTATATTTATGTGCCAGCAAAATAAAAATAAAAATATGTGCCGAAATATTTATGATAAAATATTATGCAATAATATTTCAAAATAATAACTGGCAAGGTGGCCCAGTGGTTGAAGTTCAGAGTACCAAGATTGGCGCAAAGAGGCGCGGGTTCGATCCCAGCTCTGTGCGCCAGTTTCTGCATGGTCAGAATCGGCGAGAAGGCCGGGCACAGCAGAATTGTAGCAGTGAGTTGCGCGTTCAAGCTCGCAACAAGCTGTGAATGTTCTGCGACGTTAAGAATGGGCGACAGGCCTCCGGCCTAATAAACGCTGACACCACTATTATTATTATTATTATAATGTGCCGATGAAAATATTTATGTGCCGGCAATTATTTGAGTATAACGAAACTAAATGAGCGTAGTTGCAAATAATCATCAACAGTCTGAATGATCAGAATAGACCGGTGGAAACTTCGCAATGCACTGAATTTCTTCTTTCGGCAGTGAATGGTTTACCTATTAGTGAAAAGTAAGCCGCTGTCTGCAGTGAAGATGAGAAATTTTGCAGTAACTTGGGAAATCGAGAGATTTTAAATAGTAATGAAAATGTATGCCTCGAAGTAACTAAAAAATCCATGCACAATTATTAGTGCAGTTCATACCTCCCTATTCTCGCGCAGCTTCTGCCACGGCACTACCTTGCCAGACGCGGCCGCCGAATCATACTCTCAGTTCCCCAGCCTGCCGAGTTTAGAGTTGGAGCGTCCGTGAACGGCCCTCTTATAACGCGGCGTAGAATTTGATGCCTCTGACACCCGCGTGTGTACTGCTAAAACTGACCGCCTTGCGAATTGTCATTACTACAACCTCTATACTCAGATAGGGAAATAAAATTGCTTTGCCTGAGAGTTAAAGCCAGTTTTTCAATAGCAGCCACGGCGTACCTGGTCTGCATGCTGTTGTGGGTTTATTTGCCTTGCACACAAAACAATAATTCATCAAAACTTTCGGCTGACATTCGGAAATAATTGGATATTTTTACTTCATCTTCTCTTAATTTTCCGAAGTGTGGCAAATTCTCCTTCCTGCGGCCTTAAATTTACTATATTGTGAAACCAGCACCGCCTTCTTTTCTTCCTTTGCTGTCTTTTATGCAGCAAGTATAAATAAAGAGCCTTCTTTTCTTCACTCTGAGCAGCCATTAATAGATAGTCAGGACCACTTGCGGAGAACGGCACTGCAAAGACTGATAGATTCCAGCGCGGTAAATACTGCCGATTGGGCGGTAAATACTGCCGCGGCATTTTTGACGCGCGCGGTATTTGACGCACTGTGTGATAGCTGCTTATATCTTTAGTCTAGTCTTTAGAGAAAAATAATTCATTTCGTTTTCCATGTTCTGTATTTTTTCAGATTGTATTAAAAATGTTGGATGTAAAGGTTTTTGTCAGGGTTAGTCCTGGCACCAGTGAAAGGCACTGGGAGGTGGAGGAAGATGTCCATAGCCTCCGTCAGGTCACGACTGAAGGCGCCGATGCAACGGTTCGCTCTTTTGGTGGGTCTTCTAAGAAACTTGTGGGTTGTAGCCATGCAGTAACCCAATAAATTTCTAGAATGTATGTACGCCATTATATTCCAGCGGGATGGAGTGGGTTACTCCTCACATGAAACGAATAGTTTTATTTCGAGGAGGAATTACGAGACTCGTCTGGCATAAGGGGAGTGGTGCAACACTTCCTCCTGTTTCACGCTCTTCCCACTCATCTTGTTCGCATCGTTCGTCCCGCGAGTCCTTAGTCCGCTCGAGTTCGACTTGCGGAAAAGAAAGCGAATACCATTGTCCCTCGACAGCCTATATCGATTAGGTGTAGGAGCGAGAGTTTGAAAAATTTGCTTCAAAATGCGAGCAGAGATTTTGCCCATCAAAAGCAGCCAATCGCCCACCAGTCCAGGCTGCAGCTTCATCGCCAGCGCCTAGTTAGCTGTAGCAGCAGCTTCGTCGCCAGCCTGGTATATATTAATTAATTCAGTCCAGTCTAGTCTCCGTGACGAACAGCTAATGGTCAACTAACTGTATGCATGGCCGTGACATTATATACAGTTCGAGACCCGCACAAAATTCCACTGTTGTCACTGTTGTTTACAGCACAACGTAGCCAATTAAGTCACAGCGGCTAATGTGCGAACTCGGGTTGGACTCTTAGTTGGATTTCACAGTCACGCAACTCCAGTCACAATGAGCTCATAGTCACGTTGGATTTCATAGCCACGGCATCTCGAAAATAGAAATTTCCAAGACGAGGGAACGGAACTATACTCTCAGTCTCAATAGTATACAATATACAATATCTACGCCGCCCTTAGGCCTTGCGAATATACGACCGAATCTACGCCGTCCTAAGACCTTGAGAATATAAAATATTCGCAATATCAAAAGGAGACGCACCGTCGGATCAGTTAATGCGAAGTTGGCAACCGACGCGTCGGTGAGCATAGACCAGGATCAACTGGCGAGCTAAGCTGTCTGGACTGTGCTAGGAAGCTGAAGTTGGCCTTAATCTTCAAATTCAGATTAGAAGTAATATGGAGAGTTGACCACATCAAATTACAGCTTTGTAACTTATAGTTTAGCATGCAATTCTAATTACGACGAACTAAATAATTGTTTGTTAAAACTTTCTAAGCATTCATTTCCCAAAATATTCCGAAAATTGTCGAAGAATTATCTACTAAGACGATAATATATGACTCATGCAAGTCAAAAGTGACAAACTATGTTTGAATACTTTTACTATACATTTATAGCAATATTCACTTAGCTTTGAATAAAGTGACCGAAATGCAAACAAATTGAATGAAAAACTTATAACACCTGAGATTTATGCAAAATTTCTCTTATCAAACCCGCCTCATGGTTCCATAGATGAGACAAGCCACAAAGAGTCCTGGAATCCCTTGAAGGAAGCACAAATAGTCCATAATAAAATAAGGCAGCATCTGATCCTTCCTGAAGATGAAGCCCAGAGTGATGGGATCGCATCCTGAGTACGCGGCAGTGATGGACAAGCCGAGGACGAGAAGAAGCATGATGGTCGGCAGACCAAACATGTTCAGAAACAGCACTCTGTCGTAATATGAATGATGAATTAGAGTGATTTAATATAAATCATGCCGAGGTTCAACTGGAAAGAAGTCTTCTCTGGTTCAGAAACGATGATATAATAATCTCATTGAGCAATTTTATGAGGTTACGGAATTCATGCCTTTTGTTATAAGAAAATTACGTATACTGTGTGCTGTAGACGCAGCACATACTGTGTGCTGTAGACGCAACATATACTGTGTGCTGTAGACATAGCGTGAGCTTTGCTACAGTAAACGTTGCTACCGGAGTATCAATGAGGTGGATAAAGGATAAACAAAGTCTTTAATACTTTATTAAGCGGTGTCTGACGAAACAACTGTAGCGATGGGGCTATTGAGGAGGAGATGCCCTATAACCTTTTACATTGCTGCTGTTAAGTTATATGTCAAGTTGGTAAAGTTGAAAATACTATATAACTTTTTGCTGCAGGAATTGTGAAGCTGCGTGAAAACAAAACATGAATTCTGTTCGTGTAGACATAGTGAACTGTGCTGACAAGACACCGCTCAGACTGCACGAGCTGTTATGAAGCTGAAGCATTAATGTTACATGGTAAGTCGTTTAAGAATCTCTGAACTATATGCGAGCTCATATATGAGTTCCAATATTGTAAAATATCAAAGACATGATATAACGTGTGATAATTTTTGCAGGAACTGTTTTGTAGCTAGGCGTTATATACGGTGCACTTATAGTTATGTAACAATTTTTTATAAGACAATTTTTATTAAATTTTGAAATTTAGCATTTAATCGCTCAGTCACACGTAAATTCTTTCATCATGGTTGTGCGTTAAAAGATCTCACTGGCCAGCTGGTCCGAAGTAATTTTGAAATAAGAATAAAAGATTATTGTAGTCGCATTTGGCCTCAAAATTATCTGGCGGGTTTTACTATCCAAAATAGTTGAGAATTCACAACACCGTCCGCCAATCACTGTCAGCTTTCCAATCTAGCTCCACCAATCACACGCCAATCACACTTTCCAATCTAGCTCCACCAATCACACGCAGGCGAGAAATTTGATGGCTACCTTCTGGAAAACAAATTATATTTATTAATTAAATGTCGTAACAAATGAGCGCAATGGTGAATTTATAAATGTAATTAGCATTTATTTTTTTGCTTGTGATCTAAGGATAGCGATTGGAGCGCAGTGGCTGCGATGTGAAAATTACAGTTGTTTTAACCAACGGTTATTGTTATCAAGTACGAAAAATGCGATAGGTATGAGAGCATTCCAGGTAATTTTTATATAGTTTTAGTATTTCACGATATAGTAATATTTGTTGATTGTTTGACCAAGACGTCTTCATTTTTGATATCTGAAGAAGTATGCCGTGAGCACATTGTCAATGAGTGAGACACATGGTTTTGAATAATTGCTAGGCCTTAAACAAAATTACGTTTGCCAGGCTTAATGAGATTTTTCCTTGTCATGACATTTCTCCTCCCGGAACATCCCTCATCAGTGTCAGGAGTCAATTCACTTGACCTGATAGAGATTGAGGACGAGTCAACATCTGATAGACACGTGATAGATCACGCGATCAAGACCGCAGTAGTGGGCGGAAGCGAAGCTTATAAAAGGGGTAGCAACCTTAAGCAAAACCCCCAGTAGCTGATAAGCACTCCGCGATGTAGCGTGTAGCTTGAGTTCTCCGACCTTACGGTCGATGCCGTAGCTCATAACTCTGCATCGCAACTCTGTATTACCACCCCGTATACAAGATACGTTATCTGAACTTATGTGTCTTACTTATCCCTC
>NW_025944940.1:0-631 GCF_000764305.2 Hyalella azteca | reverse complement strand
CCTCATCATTTGTCAGCTCATGGCTCCTGATTGGTCATTAGGCGCGACGCTGCCATATTGGGCCTCCCGGGGCCTCTTATGGCATCCCATGTCCTCTTATGGCCTTAGGAACAAATATGGCCTATTATGGCCTCACAATGGCTATTATAGCCTCAGAATGGCCTATTATGGCCTCACAATGGCCTATTATGGCCTCACAATGGCTCACAATGACCTCACAATTGCTCACAATGGCCTATTATGGCCTCTATATACTGCTTTTGGCCTCACGATGGCCTCTCGTAACCATTCATAGCCTCAAAACGCCAGGAATGGCCTCACAATTCCTCTTATGGTCTATAACTTTCCTCCTTTCCTGTCCACTCGTGGCCTCTTTGCGCCTCCCAGGCCTATTTTTTCTATTCGAATTTTATTAGTTGCAATTATATCATATTATAATAAGTTACCTTGTATCATGGCATCAATTGCCCTATTCATAATTCAAATTACCCTATTCATCATTTAAATCTTAATTATTCGCTTATCGAATTACTAATTTTCTCAATATATTCTTACCCTAAAACTCGGGATAAAAATATAAATACTTTTTACCCTAAAACTCCGGGTAAAAATTTAAATAATTTTTTACCCT
>NW_025944939.1:0-3206 GCF_000764305.2 Hyalella azteca | reverse complement strand
GTTTTCTTGCAGAAATTCTCGAGATGTGGCACAGTTGCAAGGCCTGTTCTTGCAACAATTTCGGAGATGTGGCAACGTTGCAATGACGTTTAAAAGGGTGGTGCTCCCTGCCGTGTTGCGACGTTGCCAAATCTCCGCATCAAAACAAAGCTGTGCAATTGTGCCAAATCTCAAGTGCAAGTGTGCCACATCTCGCGTGCAAGAGTGCCACATCTCGCGTGAATAGCGTTCACGTTTGTCAACCTTCACCCAAATGTTACTCACAACACTAGCACTTGTCTATGCTTGATCATTGCTGCTGTCATGCGAAATTTTAGAGCGTTCATGGCCTGCAATATTATAGTTGTGATGGTGAACGAAGTTGTGATGGTGAACGAAGTTGTGATGGTGAACGAAGTTGTGATGGTGAACGTAGTTGTGATGGTGAACGTAGTTGTGATGGTGAACGCAGTTGTGATGGTGAACATGAACGCAGCTGGTGCAACATGGCGTCACCCAGCTGACTCCTTCTCGCCTTTTTGTCACCTCCCAATTATTGCTGGTTCCCTTTCTTCCGTTTAAGTTCTTACGTTATTTTCTACTACTTAATTACCGGGTTACCGTATTTTTCATTTTCCCTGGAAGTATTTTTCTCAAATAAATACCGATGTCATTCACTCTTTTTGTCGATGCAATACCAGTCTATTTTTCATACCTAACATTATTTCTGTATTTTCTCTTTTTCCTTGTCTTTCATTTTCCTAAGTCGTTGTCAGGACGAACGAAGAAATGAGCTCGTAGTGATGTACGCAGGCGTAGTGATGTACGCAGGCGTAGTGATGTACGTCTGCAGTGTGAATGATTTAATGATGAATGATGTTATGTGTATAAGACCGTACGACATACAACGTACAAGTAAATGATGTCTTGTATTTACATTTCATTCATCATTCTGTATACGTGTTTACTTAGCTACTGTGTTTAGTGTGATGAGTTTAAACGCCTTCAATATTGTTTTTATTTGTGACCACGCATCTAATTTATAATGTATATTGTCTCTTTACATTTATGTCTCATTACTTCTATGTCTCATTACATTTATTGTCTCATTACATTTATGTCTCATTACATTTATGTCTCATTACAATTATGCTAATACTTTAATATGCTACTCAGAGCGGCCATATAAGGAAGATAGTGCTGTTATATCTTACAAATCATACGAATAATCGAATTATATATAGAATAATCGAATCGAGAATATCTTACGAATAATGGCTTCATATGGACAATGTAGAACGTCGCACCTGCCTTGATTTTTCCATTAATGTATTCATTATTCTGTATGTTAATGTGGTAAAAAGTATTATTCTTGTCCGCATTACGGTTCAATATAATATATAAAAAAAACATGGGCAAATTAGCGGTGGATTCTAACTATAATGTTCGAACAGCTGATGCAATAATGTGCCCAAGACTTAGCAGCGTTTTCTTGCAGAAATTCTCGAGATGTGGCACAGTTGCAAGGCCTGTTCTTGCAACAATTTCGGAGATGTGGCAACGTTGCAATGACGTTTAAAAGGGTNACAATAATTCGATTTCTATCTATTATAAATATGAATGGCTTTCCTATATATTAATAATAATAATAAGATTTATTTTGTATATATAACAATAATTCGATTTCTATGTATTATAAATATGAATGGGTTTCCTATATATTAATAATAATAATAAGATTTATTTTGTATATATAACAATAATTCGATTTCTATCTATTATAAATATGAATGGCTTTCCTATATATTAATAATAATAATAAGATTTATTTTGTATATATAACAATAATTCGATTTCTATGTATTATAAATATGAATGGGTTTCCTATATATTAATAATAATAATAAGATTTATTTTGTATATATAACAATAATTCGATTTCTATCTATTATAAATATGAATGGCTTTCCTATATATTAATAATAATAATAAGATTTATTTTGTATATATAACAATAATTCGATTTCTATGTATTATAAATATGAATGGGTTTCCTATATATTAATAATAATAATAAGATTTATTTTGTATATATAACAATAATTCGATTTCTATCTATTATAAATATGAATGGCTTTCCTATATATTAATAATAATAATAAGATTTATTTTGTATATATAACAATAATTCGATTTCTATGTATTATAAATATGAATGGGTTTCCTATATATTAATAATAATAATAAGATTTATTTTGTATATATAACAATAATTCGATTTCTATGTTATTATAAATATGAATGGGTTTCCTATATATTTATAATATTAATAAGTTTTATTTTGTATATTTAATAATAATTCGATTTCTATGTTATTATAAATATGAATGGGTTTCCTATATATTTATAATATTTATTTTGTCTCCCTCAGGAGCTGACAGAGCTGCAGCATGAGAACGTCGTGGCGCTGCTCTCCTGCCATGTGAGTTACATTCATTCAGTCATTCACTTCTTCAGCTCGTGTATTAATTCAACTTTGTGTGTGTGTGAATGTATACATTTGTGTGTGCGTCTGTGTGTGTTGTTCTAACCAGCGTGGCCTGGGTCTGTAACGTCCAGCATTTAAAAAATATACAAATTGTGTATATTTTTCATTCATTTACGTAAAATTCTAATATATTTGCATTAAGGTATTCAGTAAATGTCTATGAAATGACTATGAATAAACGGAAATGTTGTACGTTAATTGTTATGTATCGTAGTAAGCAATTTGATTTCTCCTGTTCCTGTCTGCTCTGTTCATTCATTAAGAGAAATGCGTGGGACTTTGTCCCAATAGCGATGCACTTGCTGCCTCTATTGGGTCGTCTTGACTCTGCTGGCCTGACACAGAGCGTATATAGTTGGTCTGACGTCCGCTCTCTGCTCGTGTTTTGGGTGATAAAGTGTCACTGTTTGACCCATTCATTATTGTGAGTGCTCAATCCTTCTGTCTCCTTGTCTCCTGCGAATGTAAATTATGACCGTACTTATATAGTGACCTTTCCTATATAGTGACCTTTCTTATATAGTGACCGTACTTATATATATGTCACATGCAATACCTAGTCAGGGCTAAATTTAAACACCTCTTACACTATTGTAAATAATGTCCGTACTTATATATGTGTCAATATATACGCTTCAGGGCTAAATTTAAACACCTCATACACTATTGTAAATAATGT
>NW_025944938.1:1368-2373 GCF_000764305.2 Hyalella azteca | reverse complement strand
TTTTCAATATTTGGGGTTTTAGGATTGCTTAAAAATCTATATTTTAGAGTGTCTGAAACCACAGAAGGGCAGTCGAAATTACTATACAATGTTACTGAAATTGGTACTTTTTGGTTTTCAGTAAGAGAAATTTCATTGGTGTTGTTTCCAATACTCCATAAGGCAGGGTAATTAAAAGGGTTAATTACTCGAAAATTAATCTGGTTTCCTGTACATTCATAGCCATCTGAATTAGTTAAAGTAATTTGAGGTTTTTCTGGAGGGCTAACAAATCTCGGGTTCAGGAGATTTGATGAATTTGATTGGCAACCTTGAGGTGTTCTGAATTTCGCAAAAAAAGTACCCGGATAATTCACTTTTATTTTATTTCCAATTTCTCCGGTATTCCATTGAATCTCATATTTTCCTGGAATGGCTTGAAGTTCCATAGTCTTACCCTGGCACGCCGTAAGACTTACTGTAGGTTCGACAATTGGTGTATTTTTTGGGAAAACATTATTTGTATTAATATAATTGGTATAATACAAATTTGCATTCGCATCGCTCAAAAGTGTATTTATTTCTTTGGAATTTGCCGTAACGTTGACTTGACTAGAACCCGACCCAATACTCCAATTATAGCCTGAAAAACTCCTGTCAATTCTAAGGTTGACAGTGGAAGAACTCAAACAACTATGTTTTATTTCTATGAGGCCCTCCGCCAAAACGGGTGGTGAAGAAGTGAAAAATTGATTAGACAGTGAGTTATTCCATTCATTCGCCAATTGTGTTAAACCTTCAGAAATTGGTGTGTTTTCGAAATGAACACCATCTGGTCTATTGATCTGAATATTGTCTGTTGTTGGTCCAGGCCATATGTTTTCAAGCGTTGATATTATTCTGTTTTGGGCATTGATTATTTGATTATTTGTAGTGCCGTCGATTCTAGAAACTCTCGACACCACCCAAGGGATATTTTTTCCAGTATTATTTCTTGTTTCTTGGATTATGGCTCTGAGATTGTTG
>NW_025944938.1:0-1323 GCF_000764305.2 Hyalella azteca | reverse complement strand
GGTTCTGGAAAGTATTTCAAAAATTTAAATCAATTATATATTCCACAGAAGTATTTTTCAGGCAATCGCTCTAGGTTATTTTCGGTTAAAGAGTGTAGTAAAATCGGGGTAAATGATCGGTAGCCTGTTATGCTGTTTGTGCAAATTCAGGGTAATAATATCGTATGAGGTTTTATTCGGGAGTAATTGGGCAATTTTGTGTCTGTCTCTTATACACATCTCTCTACTTGATGAAACTGGCAATGTGCTCGAGCAGAAATGGCTTCGTTTCGATATACTCTTCCTACCATTATAGATCTAAGTGGTGGTTTTTTATACTCCATTAATCGTGTTTGTACGTTTGAAGTATGCGTTCTAAGTAGTATATCATCTTTTGTTATTGTACTTTTTTCAACAAAAAAGGTATCCTGCATTTCTCGGGCAGGGTGATTTTCGGCAAAATTCAATGCCGAAAAATTATACCAATCCGTTTCAATTTCAGGGCCGTCTTCAGCATTAAATCCCATTCTTGCAAAAATCTCTACTATTCTACGCCTTGTAATTGACAAAGGATGTAGACTGCCCAATTGATTCGGAACAGCAGGTAATGTCAAGTCATTGTTCAAGGCCACAGTATTCTTCGGACTATTTGAACTTAATGAGTTTAACTCGACGTTCACTTCTTCTAATCTAGACTTTAGATTGTTTAAAAGTTGGCCTACCTCTTTCTTTGCATTATTTGGCACAAGTTTGAAGTTTTCGAACAATCCATTCAAGATTCCTTTTTTACTTAAGTATTTTAATCTAAATTCTTCTTGATTTATTGATTTTTCAAGTAATATTTGTTCGACCTCCTTAAATATATTTTCAATCTTTTCTACCACCCCAGTTTTATTTTAACCACAAAGATAATATTTTGAATCCTATTTTAATATCAATTTGACTACAAGATTTTATTTTTCAATGGGGGTTTAGCCTTTACTTAACCCAAATGGCATAAAATCTAGCTATTTCAATTATTTTAATTGCTCTGAAAAATGTAGCTAGGATTTCAGAGTACTAATTATTTGTCTATTTATATTCTTTTCTGTTATTTATACGATTAGGTATTTTTACCTGATTCATAGCGTTAATATACTTGTTTTTTGTTAAGGTAATTGGTTTAAGATTTTGATTATCATATAATTGAGATTTTTTCTTTGGTGTATTGTATTTTTACTTACACTATTTACTGTTTATTTTTGTTAATATTATTGAGTGAATCAATAATACTACTTCCGTACAAATTATGATTAATATAAAATACATTGAAAGCTAAGAATAAAATGGTGTCTTTTCCGAAGC
>NW_025944937.1:0-259 GCF_000764305.2 Hyalella azteca | reverse complement strand
AGTCCACTCCACTTATTCCACTCCACTCAGTCCACTCAACTCAGTCCACTCCACTCAGTCCACTCAGTCCCCGCATGTTCGCAGCCCACATGGCCGCGGGCCATCATGCGCATGTCGGTGATGCGAAGGCCGCATGGAAATTACCTGCCAGCGCATGACGGAGTGCATGCGCATTTTGATAGACAGACGTGCGCATTTTGGACGGACGGACATACGCATAAAAATGTTGATTATTGAGGTGCGCATAATGGCAAAGCAC
>NW_025944936.1:0-2304 GCF_000764305.2 Hyalella azteca | reverse complement strand
TAGTTTTTTCTCATTGAGCTTTCAAATTATGAAATTTCCGAGACGCATCCTCACTGGCTCACGTGGCGCGGTTATTCAAATAGGATTGCTCCGATATGCAAATCGTAGGTGTCGGATGCGATAATAAATCTTTTGCTGTCCCCAAATAAAAAAAATGGTATTGTTCCACGCAAATTTTGTCAAATCCAAAAAACTTTATATGAATGAAGTGATAAAAAAACAAGTTTTACAATTTGTAAAACAATAACAAATTAAACTAGTTTCTCTGATACAAACTGCGACAATGAAAAGCGAAGTGTGTAGTTAAAATATAACTATCGATTTGGTATACTCGTGAAGACTTTGACTGTTTTCCAAATGCTAATTTTTTGTTTAATAAAATTTTAATGTACGTTATCGATGGTGAAGAGAATGCTGTATCTAGATTAATATCACACTTTATTATCAATTATAAATTTCATCTTAAATAATTGCTGTCGCATGCCTTTCAAGAATTCATTACACAAGGAATCTGTCACGATATGAGACGCGAGTTCAACGCTTCTTGCCATATTAAAAAAATACACCACAATAGAACAAAAAAGGTGCGTGATGTGATCATCGTCGAGCTCGTTGGGAAAATTGCTTTATCATCCATAAATTCACAATTCACTTCTGATTCTGACCAGTATTGTCAAGCTGAGGTCAAAACCGTTGGCTCTGCTATTCTTGCCACGACAGCAGAAAAGTTGAAAGGAGTGCAATGTTGCGGAAGCCTTAGCGTGAGTCAGGGGCGGATGTTGCCAAACATTAGGGATCAATTGATCGATCAGACGGGCGCATCATGAAAGCCGGGATTGAACTTGATGCGAGAGCGGCCGTGGGTCGGACAAGGAGACGGCTGATGGTGATCCGTAATGTTCGTAACGATGGTTCCTCGATACTGAGAGTTGTTCGTCCGAATCAAGGACTTGCGAGTGTTGTGCTGAGTTTGTTAAAAAACTGTTGGTGACCTGCAATTCAATATCGAAATTTAAACCGTCTTCATGGATTTCAGATTACTTCAGAAAGAGAAAAATCAATTATTCTGATTGAGTAAAACCATTTTAAGAGATATACATGGGCTTATGAAGTATATATAACATTTGGTTATGATCATCTAATCACGGACATTAATATTTATGAGAATGCAACTCGTGTTTTATATTCAGGCTCCTTAAAAAACACAAATTTTACGTAAATAATGATAATTTCATTTTCGGATTTAATCAACATAAGGTAATTTTTTCTTATTCGGTCCCACAATGATATTGTTAACAGATGCTCAATTTTTATCTTGTAGCACAGCTACAATAGGTTATTTTTTGTATCATAGAACGAAACGTAAGGCTAGACAAAATTCTAATCTCAACGACTTATACTTCACCTTATTTTTGTTCACTTCAGCAAATTTTGCAACGCCAACTTGGGCGACTTTTAACAAGCCCCTCACGCCATTTTTAAAAATCAAAAGGAGTTCCTGATGAAAGCAAAGGAACAGGGACACTGGGGCGAGAAAGTAAGCTATTGGCCAGAAAGAAGCCAGTTCAATTATGCTTTAAATGGTCTATCACTTCATTCAACGTCACTTAGCGGTGCTTTATAGGACACCAAGTATAGTTGCAGCTAAAATTATAGCATTGCAGAACTCGTCGAAAGCACTACCGTGAACGTGTCGATTACAGCAATCAAATGCAGCTCTAGGCAACAAAGAGAAAAGCATCTTTAATATACCGTGAAAATTGTAAAAATAAGTTTAATCAAAGCTCCCTTACTGAGGATCTAGTGTCAGATTCTGGCAGACTATCTTATTTGGTGGTTAGACGAAGGATTACCTCCGGTTGTAGTTCGGACTAACTGTTCCATCCGCACATTATGTACGAGTGGTTTTGTGTTGTGAGTGATGCCCCTTTCATGATTAATTATTGGCAATAACTTAGTATTTGTCACATTAATTATTGAGTGTTAAACAGTTGAAACGAATTAATCAGCGTTTACACAGTTGATCGAACAGCAATGCACAATGTTGACATTTCACGACCATCAACAATAACGTGACGTAAATTAGTATTCTCCACTGTACGATAAAATTTGGCTTGTTCGTCATAGATACTTTTTACATTTTTCCTGTGTCCCAGCAGTCATTAAATTTATCTCCTCGTTGACTTTTTCGTCAAACAGCAGTTTTTATCAGTTTCTTACGATCTTGTCATTCCTTACACTGTATATTGTCAGCGGAAGAGGAAAGCCCTACCCGGTCATTTTCATCATGAAGCATCGCGCTTC
>NW_025944935.1:0-523 GCF_000764305.2 Hyalella azteca | reverse complement strand
TCATCAGCGTAACCGGATCAAAAGGAGTGCAGTGCGGCTACGTCCATTTGTGTTTTCTCCTTGCTCCGTGAAGACAGCCAATCACATACATCCTCAGCTGTGCAACTGACTGCTTTTTTTTTTACTTCGTCTTCTTCCGGACATTGATAGTTTGTGATGGTATTATGATCGTGGGCGGCTGACTTGTGATTACCAGGCATTTAATAAGAATATTAGTATAGATCTCGAGAAGAAGTCCATATTCGATCAGATGTTCCCAACTGCAAAGGTTTTCCTAATGCAAGAGCCAGAGACCGTTGCTTTTTCACGCCCACCCTTCTGACAAAATATTGAAGCCCTTTAACGGTTGAAAGTTTAATAAAAGTTTGTGGATGAATCCAACAGTATTCCCAAAATAAAATTTATAAAAAAAAATTTAAAGACCACGCTTTTCATGTGGACTAAAAAGTAGAAAATAATTTTTCGGCAGCTACTGATCTCTGTTTGCTTTCATTCTCTTGGACTTTTGTATTTCAGTTAAAAT